>NC_091404.1:18404782-18707258 GCF_032191515.1 Phaenicophaeus curvirostris | reverse complement strand
TCTCAAGTTCTGAAATACTTGCAGCCTTTATTCAGAAATCCCATCCCAGACAGGTGTGATTGCTTTCATTGCTCTCCTGACTTCCTTCAGCACAGTAAGAACCAATCAGAATTTGCCTACAAACTGCAACTAAAATGCAAATTGCAGTGCATGTATATTATAATCAATGCACTATACTTATAATTGCACTGCTTATTTTTTCATCATAATAATATCACAAAAATCAGAGTTTACTACTTTAACTAGTAGTTTCCTGTACAATAACCAGTAGAGACCACCAGTATACCTGTAATAAAATGCTAAGAACAGCAGACATAAAGGGAAGACATTT
Organism: Phaenicophaeus curvirostris; assembly: GCF_032191515.1. Taxonomy (NCBI): domain Eukaryota; kingdom Metazoa; phylum Chordata; class Aves; order Cuculiformes; family Cuculidae; genus Phaenicophaeus; species Phaenicophaeus curvirostris. The sequence goes on along the minus strand of NC_091404.1, from coordinate 18,706,927 downwards.
GATAAAGGTGGACAGCCACTGTCACCATTTGCTATGCTTCAGTTTACCTGATAAATTAGAAGTCAAGAGGAAGAGAGACAATCTTGCAAGAAATGAGCATTTTCAAAGCCCGTTCATTTTAATAGAAGCTGAGAAAAAGAACCTTTTTGAACTGGACAAATATACCTTGATTTAAGTGGAAATCGTGAGCAAACCACCAAGAAATTGTAGGAGTTGGAGAAAATCTATTTTAAGATATTACATATGGTTTGCGTTGCTAGGGAAACCTCTTCTACGGTGTTCATTTAGCACAGATGCTCAGGAAAGCTCTGTGTCTCCATGTCATACCATTTCAGAATGCTTCGGAATGTGAAGAAACAGAGATGTGCATATAAACACATGCAGACTAAGATATTCTTGTAATTTTATTTTGGTCATGTCCTATGTATATGGTAGAAGTGAGTTTTTTCCATTTCTGTCATGACCATGATGATAAACCCATGGCTTTGTAATTAAAAAACTGTTTCAAGACTAAGGATTTTTGTTCAATGTTTACCTTCAGTTTTGATCCATTTGGGTTCATATTTTAGACAGTCATTTATTTAGAACTAAAGATCTGCCTTTGCATTTCACTATGTAGTGAAAATGCAAGGAGAAAGGCCAGCTCTGGTGACACCATTTCGGGCCCAGCCTTTGGACTCTAGGGCAGAAGTGACTTGCCACAACATATCACACAACCTGCTCCATGCAGGCTTTGGTGCCACGGTGCCCTGCATTCCCCTCGTTGGTGCCCAGGCAGGTGACAGCCTGGAAGGCAGGTGCAGTGACCAGAGACTCACCGGCCTCTCTGTTGAGCAGGCAGGAGGGCACAGACCCCGAGCATGAAAACATATGCAGCTTTTTCTTTTTCAGTCTTATGAGTATGTTGCAAGCTCAGGAAGTAGCTTTTGCGAGTGTTTTTGTTGGACTGTTTGATATGCCAGAAAACTATATTTTTATTACTAAACCTCTAAGGCTTTGAAAGTTCTACTGACAATTTAACAACGTTTTGGAGTTCGAACCCTCCTCAACAAAATTAAAAAAGCCAACAGAAAAAGCACAAATCTATGGATGTGCTATTGGAGGTACCCCATAATGTGCTATTACAGGCACCTGACTTGTTTACTCAATCCAAAATACACAGACTAAACCAAAAAGACACTTGCTGATAAAGAAGAGAATGTATATATATTGATCTCATCAAACATCAAGAACTGTAGAACACAAACTTGCCAGTATTGCCTATTTGGGAACAGTACCATTACTAACATTTCAGAGAGCAAAGTAAGAAAAAGAAAGACAAAGCAGGTTAGACATTAGTAGGTTCTTAGCTTTCTAGGAGGTTTCAAAGTATTCTAATCCAAATTTATCCTGATATGAATCATAATGTCGTTGATCTATTATCATGTCTAAGGAGAAGAACCAAACTCAAACCAGTTACAGTACTTCAAGTGGTGCATGGAACCTCCTATGTTTAATGATACACACACCTACACTCCTACTCCCAAACACGAAAAGTTATTGCAACTAATGCGAGCTGAGAGAAGTGGCAGTTTTATATTAATACTAGCAATAAAAAAATTATTAAAAACAGGCAGTTTCAAGAGCTCCAATTTCTAAAGTAATTGTCAATATGAACTTTCAATTTAGATAGGTTAAAGCCAGCAATCTCTCCATCAACTTCAATAATTATACATTTCTGTTGCTTATTCTTCTACATCATTTTCTGTCATTGTTACTACCTCAGCAGTCATCAACATATAGCACAATTTTCCATATTCTTTTGAATCAAAGGTTTTACCCAAACCTTAAAAACTTCGACACAATCTTTAGCTGCTGTATTTACAAAGAATAAATAATAAAGGAGACAACTGCAGTAGAAATTTTAAGGCAGTGATTGGGACAGTTACTGATATGGCATAAGCATATCAGCAAGCAATTAGTAGAGTTTAATCAACTTTATGATTATTTTCTGTGAGTTCAAAAATGGTTTCCTTTAGGAAATATTCTCAGCCAGCTGATGTGGCTTATCTCTAACAGATGCTACAGTCCTATGATCTGACCTAGGGAAACAGCATCTCTCAATCCCTAACCCCATGACACCGCCCAACAGACAGAGGGTCGGAGCTCAACCAGCTGCACGGGAGAGAGTTTTGCCTATGTGGGTGTTGACTGCAGTTTTCTTGAATAAGCAGAACCAAACGAGAGAGGAAAAAAATGATGAGTTGCATTGTAAATACTGCTGCACCAACATACTGAACTGATGAAGCTGCAGTTTTATCTCATGCGCTGTCACCACTAAAGCACATAGAGTGCACCACAGAGCTGAATTCACAGTGGTGTTTTCAGCTATGATAAAGTCCTTAGGATGTCTCATGTCTCTAACTGGTGCGCAGTTTGCTGCTGCTAAGTGCTGTGATTTACTGTGCAGAGGTGAAGCGATCCAACATAAAAATCTGTAAGTGACACTTGTAACATCCCTGTAGGTATTTAAAAGACATGAAGATGTGGCACTTAGGGATATGGTTTAGTGGTGGACTTGGCAGTGCTGGGTTTACAGCCAGACTCTTATCTTAAAGGGCTTTTCCATCCTAAATGATTCTGTGATTCTGTAGCTTGATTAAACTGAATTTCACAAATGTCCAGGTCAAATAGGTACTTTCAACAAATATTCAAGAAAAAAGTGGTCACCGTGAAAACATAAATAACAGCTTTATCAAGAACAAAAAATACTGCATTTCATCACCTGTTTTTCACACAGTATTATGCTTCTAAGCTTCCTTATCTGGGTTTAATTTCTGGTTTTTGGCCATAGACATGCATGAAGAGGCACTTTAAGAACATACTGAATTCTAAAAAGGAATTGTGGCAAACAAATGTCATTTATGTTTTATCACGTTCTAATTAAATAATAAGGAAAATTGAATTTATTCTTTACATACTGATTAATGAAGGGTGCTATGCTGATGAAGAGTACTTCATGAAGACAGAAATTAATTTTGACATAACTCAGACATTTAAAGAATTGCAGGCAGGCAATTAATAACAAAACTCATCACATCAATTCTCCTGACCAAAGAAAGATGAAATTTTACCTCCACAGCACCATTTTCGTGACACATCTTGTTTGGGGTCCACTATATCTAGCTATTAGCTTAACTGTCATTTCTTAGCTTGTGTTTCTTTTGGGTAATTACTCACAGGCAAAGCTGAGCACATCACTGAAAAGTTCAGTAAGGGCAAAGATGATTCTCTCAAGTAAAGTTCTGTTCCAAAAATGTTTGTGAGTATCATGTATAGTTGTTAAAATCAAACGCTGTTTTTATCATATGCTTGTCCATAGTAAAAAATATGGAGCAGCATCAGAACCAGAATTCATCTGGAATTCATTCAGAACACTGGCTGCCTTCAAAAGCAAATCCCTGACAATTTCCAACTGTATCTCTACAAGCCATTCCTACCTCTTATATTTATTACACTTAAAACATGCCACCCTAGCTCAATTTTGAAAATGTCATCTGAAATAGTGTCAGAAGTCACCAAAAGTCAGGATGACTTCTGACAACAACTGTTTTTCTCCCACTAAGCTTTGTTATGTTGTCAAAAAATAAAGTGGCTATGACATGATTTGTTCTGAACAGCCATGCTGGGTAGTATTTATCTCCTTATTATCATCTAGACACTTAATGCTTTTTGAATATTTCTTCAAGTTTTCAGTTTACATTGCCTGTTTCAAAATTTCATGTTTCTTGTTTTTAAAAATGGTACCATATTTTTCACTACCTGTCATAATCCTTAGAGGAAAACTCTGAAATTATTTGACTTGGCTCTCTACCTAAGATGAAATTCATAGAGCTCTGCTACTTTGGAATCATTTAAATATAGATTTAGCTCTGCTCACTCTAGGCTAATCCAAATTCTTAAGCCATTATTACGAACATTAATGTTGTTATAACACAATTCAGCATCCTGGTGAACATTAACACAAAGGCAACATGACCCAATTTGGGTTTTTGATTCTTTAGAACAGTTCATTGATAATTTTCCCTCCTGAGTGGAAAACTAATTCCTTGGCCATCATAGGCCTAATGCAGTTTTGGAAACTTTTATTACTTAATAGTCAGAATTTTTTTGCCCAAACTTATACACATTTTATAGAAAACATATTTCCCCATCCTCTATGTTTCTAAGCAGGTTCACATGAACCTTGAGTTCTCTTCAAGTGTTGTTCTCAACTCTCTAACCCTTACCACACGGAACAAGATATGACAGGTACACATATTCATGTCAGCCCAGACCCAGCAATACTTATATTACAGTCCACAGCATCCTCTATTACAAGTTAACATAAAGGCATCAGACTCAACGATGTTTTTACTAAGTTCTTTCTTTCAGATGCTTTAATCGCTATCTTCTTTAGTTCACTGATCCCCAGTTCAGTATTTTGAAGGCCAATATTTGATATCTTTGCAGTGACAATCATACGCTAAGGAAAATATAGAAATATTTACCTTTGAACTTAATTCCTCCATTGCATAATATGCTATAGCTACCATTTTGAATCAGCTGCTGAAGATAAATCAGCAATTATGATATTACTTTTAACACAGTTAATGGTGTTCTTTTTTTCTTCCAGTATTTTTCAGTCTCTGATGACCTTTGTCTTTGAAATAATTACTTATGTTAGTGGAATTTCTGCTGTAGTTAAAGGTCGCTCTACAAAATCTATGAAAAAAGTACTGAGGACTGAAGGAAATTATTAGACTTTTAAATATTTGCAGCTTAAAAATGACAGGACATCACACATCAAGGATCAGTGCAATGCAATACATACTTAAATGCAATACTCATTGTGGATATAATGAAACCAGAAAAAGAAAGTTTTGAAAAAGTAATTTCCAAAACATATAAAAGAAAACTTAAGAGGTAAATGGCAAAATATGGATGTTACAGAGTATGAATTTGGCATCAAGTAGCTGATGCAAAGCTAATGAGCATATAATCCAATTTTGCAGCTTCTTCATTTTCAATGAAGCATGGAAGGAAACAAATAAAAAAGTATAGTCATTAAACTCTCTGAAACAAATGAATTTTTGTAAGCTGTAAACTACAAAGGACATCCATTATAGGTGAACTTGATTTGCCCCTTTTTCTTTACAACAAAAAAAAGAAAAAAAATGCATTTGAAAGTGTATTAAAGAGCTTTGAAAGAAAGCTAGAGAGTTTATTGCACTGATTTGCTCTATTTTAATGTGTTTGCAATTAGTCGTCCAATGTGAGATTGCCCAGACAGAACCACGTGTGGACACGCTGGGCAAAGGCAGAGTGTATCTGAGGATTTCAGATGCATCAGTTTTGCTGTTTCTCAGGAGATGTACACACACACTTCAGGGCTGACACAGCTCAGTTGTACCAGAAATAAAGTGTCTCGGGTCTTATAAATACAGTGAGTCTGCAGGGCTGGGCCTCAATGAACACGTTGAACTCTGGTGCGTCTGAAAGTCATCAAAGACACTGGGGAGCTGAAGATTTTTTACATACCAGTGGACAAAAGATGTCATAGGAGAAATGGGCTGTGGGACATCTCTAAACGCAGTACAGAAATCCACTGATATTGAAAGATTTTCAGATGGAAAAAAAGAGGTATGTCTGGAAAAACCCAGACACACAATAGTCACACCAACTGGGATTTTGTTCTGTACCATTCTATAAAAGTCCTGATGTATTGTAACTTTCTTGTATTGCAGAGGGGAAAAAATTCTACCGCATCTCAATTCAATATTGCATTATAATTTATTTTCTAATTATCCTCCTTCAATCCTCATTAGCTGTTAAATGAGGCATGATCTTTGAAAATTTATGATCTAACTTATCTGTATTTTCTGATAATATTACTGATACAACCCGATTTGCCCATTTTTATTTCTAAATTTTCTGAAATAGCTGTTTAGTTGTGAACAATGTAACTTGAATGTAATCCAATATTCTTCCAAAATTAATATGTTAATTTCATGAAGAGATTTTATCTCTTCTAGTTATTTATGAATATGCATCAACAGCATCAAAGACAACCAGTAAATTTAATCAACCAGCTGCCAGTATTTCCTGTCTGGGCTTGGAAACTTAAACCACAGGTGCTTTAAATTTTAATAATACACCATGTCAAACTTAGAAAACATTTTTCTAAAAAAAGTCTTTAATTAAAATAGTGTTGAAGACTTCAGCATTTTCAAGATATGTGATATACACATATATCACCAAATGCGTTACCCTTTTACTAAAAACAGATTAATATAAACCCAAATATTTTTCTAAGAATATATCAAAGAGGTGTTTTAATCTGCAACACAATCAATATTAAAAGGCTGTAAGGAATAATCTGTGAAAAAAACAGTAAGCTAAAAAGAAATTGTATGTATAGTTTCAATGAGTATTTCGGAAATGAGTGTTTATTTTGGAGTGGGAAGAATATATTTGTAATGTTCGTTTCCATGAAAAGGCAGATAAATTAATTTCTCTTAATTATGTGCATTCAGATTCTAAGGGCTATATAATGTAGTTATTTCATCAGCTTTTGATTTGGAAATTTGTTTAGGATTATACGATCCTTGTCAAATTGTCTTCTGATTCACTCCCATTTGGTAACGTAATCTAATGTACAAAGTATGAAGAGAAACAGAATTAAAACCTAAAGACACATACTATTCAAAGTTTCGTAACCCAAGATGTTTATCTATCAGTATCACGAGTAAGTAGGTTTGAGTTTTGTGTATTCTGTCTGTGAATGACCAGGAGGCTGCATTTATCACATCAATGCTGTGCAAACAGTTCACCATTGACACAAAACTCCATAGCACCACCTACTACAGTACCTAACTACAGCTCACATGCAGCCTTACAGATGAAAACTTCCAGATACCAAACTGAAAAAATGAAAGAAGGCATAGTAAGACTAGGAGCATAAGTGCTTTATAATTTTAGACCTTTCTGTAATGGCATTTGAACAAAATTTCTATGAAGAACATAATCGGTGTTTCTAACGCTGAGCTCATCACGCCGCCTCGTTCCCTTGCAGGCTGTCAACAACCAGCAGCTCACTGCTTGGCATGAACACCAGTGGCTCAGATGAGTATTTCCAGTCCACGAACCATGCAGAGCAAACTTTCCGTAAAATGGAAAGTTACCTACAGCAGAAGCAGCTGTGTGATGTTCTACTCATAGTTGGAGACCAAAAGATTCCAGCTCACAGGTACATTTCTCAGTACCGTTTATGTGACTTCAAAGCTTGAGATTTCCAGATATCAGGTCAATATATTCCTATCCTGCTCAGTTATGAAGGAACTGTTACTGTAATTAGGATGTAAGCTAACAATGGAATAAAATCACGTCATCAACGCTTCATATTAACTAATTCAAATAGAATGAAATTCAAATATTAACCATTGACATTGTCCATCCTCCCTTCTTGCCGCTATCAAACTATAGCAAGATCAGTGAATAAAACCTGCCCTAAGAAGCACGATGGGACAAAATTGAGAATAGTAATCACCCTCCTAACTTTATTGCTCACTGCTCTAAGATTTGAATCCTATGCTAAAGATATTTCTATTGAACACACAAGTTATTATATAATAATACTGAATATCATGCTTGCTACTGAGATTATTGATTTAGAATCCTTCTAAAACGCTTTTATTTCAAGGTTGGTTCTCAGTGCAGTGTCTGATTATTTTGCTGCAATGTTTACTAATGATGTGCTTGAAGCAAAACAAGAGGAGATCAAGATGGAGGGAGTAGACCCTGATGCTCTGAAAGCTTTGGTGCGCTATGCCTACACAGGTAATGATCCCTCCACTGCCACATCACTGCTGTAAAGGAAGACCGAATCTGTCCAGTCCATACACAGTTGTCATTTCTTTCATTTCACGCTAGTACATAAATACATGCATAAATCATGCATAAGTGATGTAAACTTTTCTCTAGAGAGGATGAATAAATATTACCGGTTTATATAATAACTTTGTAGAAGATATGCAGAAAAGTTAACATATGAATTCATATGGGATATCTGTCTCTAACTAGATACAAATTAGTTTAGGAATTTTAACGGGGGATTATATTTTGCCTCTTGCCCACCTCACGTAGTGAGTGTATTCTAAACCTTCCTCTCATCGGTAGCTATAAAAGTGGTCTGTCCGGGTGCCAGTTATCTGGCTTGCTTAAGGCTCTTGTGTAGGAGTAACTAGAGGAAAACAGGAATCTGATCACACCCACAAGTAAAGCAACTTTTACCATGTGAAAGTGCCACCGCATTCTGAAAAGGGTTTACTTATGCTCTCTTAAAAAAATATAGAGATTAAATATAAAATGAAATATTTTGTTTGAATACCAGAATGCTGTGTATATATATTTTTCCCCTAATTTATTATTTCCATTTTCAATATTTACCCATTTATTGCTGAATCTGAAATGGTTGAATCAAATAACCAAAAAGGTCAAGTCAGAGGATTGTGCAATCCCTTTCATCTCCTCCATAGCAAACAGGGAAAACGCTGTAGAACACGACTGCTATGTTAGTATATATTGCAATTAGAAACATCCAGACTATTCAGACCTAGGCAGATTCTGGAAGTCTGAACATTCTGCTATTTGGCAAGCTCTGAATGCAGATGGCAGCTCCTCCAGCCAGAAAGGTAGAAGGGAAATCCTTTCTCCCCTACCAAGCTGTTCAGTCCTGTGACAAAAAAAAATGCCCAAATCTCAAAAGGAGAAAGTTACTCCTCGAGATTAATAGCACTTAACCAACCAGGATAAAAACTTTCTGAATTCATGAACATTTACCCGTAAACTGATCCATCCTCTCAGGTAACACCTATTATCAATAACATTTACTAAATCCTTGTCATCTAACGTCCCACACAAGACACTACTTGTTTGCATTTGAATGAAATAACACAATTGAAAGATATATCACAGGTATCTCAATATTTTTATACGATTTCAAGGGTCCTTTTAAACATAAACAAAGTAAAACAAAGACCTCATATTCACCATATTGGCTTTAGCATTAATGTTAAAAAAGAGGTTACTTCACTTGCTAGGTCAGGCATTTTGTGAACCTGGAATATTTAATAAAGGAGAAATCTCGAGAAGGTTACACAATCTGCAACCCAGATCAGAAACAGGTCTCTATATGCAAACTAGACCCCATTTGTGGGTACAAACCAGGGGATAAATACAGAGGGCCAGAGGGAATGCTGTATGACATGCATAATGCAGTGATATTGGGGCACTGAATTAGCATACATTGCCTGAGGAAACAGATTAGTTCAAGTGCAAAGAAGGTGGGTGGTGGGCTGCTCATTACCCACATGTATCTCAAAATTATCCCACTTGATTAAATTAAATCTTTCACCTTACTTAATGCAAAAACCATATGAAAGGAAAGGATATATATATAAGACAACGAAAACAAACACCAGATGATGAAATAGTGTAAGTTTGGTCGTGAAATCAGGATTCCCTCTTACTTTGGGGCATTATATTGTAATCTTTATTTACAAGAACATGTACTAATTTTGCTGTATACATTCAGTAACCATTCTAAGTTGCATGGCAAAAGCCAAACCCAAACCCCTGTTCTGCACCCTGTCAGCCTTTCCTCATTCCTTCTAGAAGCTGGAAGGTATTATTTAAGTAACAAAGCAAAGGACATCAGAAAGAGATGGGATTGGGCTAAGTTACGACTGCTGAAGCCTGCCATGGAAAACTGAATTTTCCTACTACCTCAGTCACAGGTTTTTGTGTGATAAGAACCAACCCTATTAACTAAGTGCTAGGGTTTTTTTTCTAGGTAATGAAATATAAATGTGGCTTTCAGAGATGAGAACATTATCTTGCAGAATTGTTTGCATATTCTAGTGAAATAGATCAGAGACGAACTTTGGAGAAGAAACCGCTTCCAGTTCTACTTTTGACCTTAATCTCTCAATACCACCCTTCTCCATGTGTAAGTGGAGATAGTGTGTATCACCCTTTCACAGAAGAAGCTGGAAAAGAAATTAACATTTCTGAGGCAATTGGATGTTGTAATGATAAATGGAAAATACAGTCATAAAAAACTACTCCATAGTTCTTTTTTTCAGAATGGAATTGTAGTGCTGCGCATCAGCTAGGGAATTCATCCATGCCGTAAGCAACAAGAATCGAAGATCTAGTTAAAATCACATCTCTCAGTCTACATATGAACACAACAAGATTCTCATATCATGTAACAATTCTATTAAGAAAATAAATGCACAGTAGATGGTGGAAGATATCAGGTTCCCTGCACCCACTGCTGCCATTTCCTAGCTTTTGATACTGAAGTTCTTGTTTGTAATACATATTTATTATATGTATTTCTATTAAATAACATAGGATTTTAGGAGAAGGTTTTTCTCTAATCACGCCTTTCTTTTTAATTGTTTTTTTTCTAGGCAAAGTCAGATTTAATATTGTTAAAGCTTCAATAAAAATGTTCCAATAATTGTACGCGAAATCCAAAAAATCTTTATGAGTCTGTTAAAATATACATATAAAGAATCCTTTGGCAAGAAAGGAAAATGAATTAGTGGATCACAGGATGCTTCTTTTAAAGCTTTTTCAGGGAAGGATTAAAATTGGGGAGTGGGAAACTATCAAGTAATAAAAATACAAAGAAAATGACTGAAAACTTTTTTTTCCCCTATATGCAAACTGCACAGGTATTCTAGAGTTAAAGGAAGACACTATAGAAAGTTTGCTAGCTGCAGCTTGTCTTCTTCAGCTGTCCCAGGTTATTGAGGCGTGCTGCAACTTCCTCATGAAGCAGCTCCATCCTTCCAACTGCCTGGGGATTCGCTCTTTTGGAGATGCTCAGGGCTGCACAGAGCTCCTGAAGGTGGCACACACATACACTATGGTAAGATGAACAATCTAACTGCTTTGCAATTATAACGTTAACAGCAAGTGTGAATACACAGGGATGCCTGTTTCTCCAAGACAGATAGATCCAGCGGCTCTGCTCTTCCTACTCCACAGTGTTGGTTTTGTAAAGTCCCTCAAGCAAAGGGCACCTCTGCCCAGCTCAGTCTCCAATGGGAAATTAAGAACTGTGACTGTTACAGAAGGATTGGAAGGAGAGAAAATCATGGTTAGAAAAGCAATTATATTCAGTTCTGTCATTTCATGATTCAGTTTTACACTGTAGGATACCCTTACAGAACTTAGATTTGTAGTATGATTGATACGTATTTCTTCAAAAAAGGTGTAATAGGGTCTTAATACAGCTAATGTCAACAGGCAAACAGCAACAGCCCATTCTTATGCTTTTGATTCCACACAATGAAAATTCTAAAGCTGATTTTAAGGTGAGGCGCACATAAAAAGAACTAAAATAAAGAATGTATGAGGAAGATTTGGAATACTAAAAAGCAGCATATCCCTGACTGGAGCATAATCCTCCTCTGGCTCAAAGCAAGAATGAATATTCAGAGCATGGGAAATGGAGAAGCAAGATAACTTGCTGTGAAACCAAATCAAGGGATAAATATTCAGGGCAAAAAGATGTGCTATAGCAACTTTAAACACAAAGCCAATAGCAAATGCTAAAGCTAAATAAATATAAAAAGAACTACTTATTAGGAGACACATGGTAGCTTTATGCTTGAAATATTAGTGTAGTATGTCAAAACCAGTTTAGAGGCTTCATAATGCTGACAGCATTCCAACAAGAGATTGTACGCTTCTAAATGCTGAAAGAAATGAGTGTGGCATGTACAGATTGAGGGCACTGGTTCTGCTCCTTCCTGTCATATTAATGAATGGCTTGTTTAGCAGCAGTCTAGATTCCTTTTAGATTTTAAAGTTTGAAAAAGGCCAGTTTAGACAGAGGTTCACTCTATATAGCAGCATAGGGCTGTCCTTGCTGCTCCACATCATTTCATACTCAGCCAAAATCAGGAACCTCCCCCTCCACTGTTGCCTCTTCTCTCCCACCTGCTGTAGCACACAGCCATCAACTTCAAGCATTTAAAATTCATGGTCCAGATTTCTGCAAAACTGAAATAAAACCATAACATTATACATATGATTTTACAGTGGCAGACAATAAGGGAGCCTTTTCTGTTTGGACCTTTTTAACCATTTGAATTCTCCAGTCTTTCCCAGGAGTTAGACTTTGACTATTTTTTAAAACAGTGTCTCACCAAAATGACAGTTGGGCCTTTAAGAACACCATCTAATGTGAAGGATCACGATGAATCTAAGAGACTCAGCAGTACTGTGCATATAGGCTCTACAATAAGCCTTCCTGAAAATAGCCAGGAGCATTTCCACCTCTAGAACCACCTCCTTTATCTTGTGTGCAGCACAGGCTGAGAATGCTGTTATGAAAGAGGACCTTGCATGTCATAAAAACCACCTACTGAGTCTGCAGCTATCGAGAATTTAGTTAGGAGAAATCTGCACCTCTTTGAACTAACCATAAAGAATATTTTCTTTGAAACCCCCTTAAAAAAAACTCTGGAGAATAAGAGATCACAACACCACAACCCGTACACACACAAGTGTTGTGGAAGAGGATAAATAAAACATTCTGTTTTGTTTCATGCCAACCTCAGCCACTGGAAAATATATACCTTAGGGGAAAGAATATAAAGTCGTACTGTAAATACAGAGACGATTCCAATGAGCTAGTAGTATTTGAACATTTTCAGAAGACAATCGGCTACAAACACCACATACATTCAATAAAAACAGACACAATGGAGACCTTCCCCTTCAATGAGTTTTGCCATTGATGTGAAGTATTAACATTTTCCTGTCTGGTATCTTTTCGTGCAGATAGAGAGTGTTCTGATAAACATCTTGTGCTATATTTGCAACTAAATGTGGACTGGCCTTCCTGTTCCTATTCTCTGAATGTCACAACATATTAAAGCAGGATATGCATAACGGAGCAAAGTTAACGTCTCTTTTAATCACAGATACTTCCATACTTACAACCTTGGTACTCTCGAAAAGAGTTACAGAAAGCTAAGAAACTACTGAGAACAAATAGCAAAAATATCAGTGGCTAAAATTTCTACATCTGCCCTACTTCAATCTGGTTCCCAAATAAAATATTTTATAATACTTCCAGGTACATAAAAGGGAACTACTATTTCAAATATAGACATGAATTCCTACAAGCATTTCTTGGCAAGTAACACAAAACACACATCTCTGTTAACAAAAGTTCTTTTCCCTTGGGAATTAGCACAAGCAAGCATGCTTAATGCATTTTAGTATCAATTCTAATATTGTTGTAACCCAACTGTACACTATATTATATTTATGAAAAATGATTCTTTGAAATATTCTAAGGATTTAATATTTGTGGCCATTTCTGGACCTGTTGAATTTTATCACAGCAGGAGCTTAAAGACCGAGACTGCTTTGTTGAGACTTGTTCAATTTTTTATTATCTTAAAAGTGCTATTAGAAAAGAGTAATTCCCCTTGCTATATTTTCTGCTATTAAGAATGGAGGCATACAGTCAACAACTGGCACAGCTTATTGTAAAAGGACTGAAGGTTTCAATGTAATTTGCTTAAAACTTTTGAATCTGATTATAACACAAGTTACAGACTTTATTTGAATGCACACTTGGCATTCCTAATACACACCTTGCATCTTCAAATTATGTTTCTAATAAGCTGCAGTGCTGAGACCACACTGATGGACAAAACTGCCAGTGGCAAATCTCTAAGACAGGATGTACTGACAAGAAGCCTGACAAACACCTCTGTATGCACGGCAGCGTGAAGATGATGATCATTCTTCAGTCCTGCAAGAGTAAGGCAGCAAAGAGCAACCAAAATCCCCTTTAAATGGTAGAAGGAGATTGAGCGATCATTAGAATACATATTGCATTTCTCTATACAGTAGAAAAGAATAGGAATCAAATATATGCAAAGTCTATGGTATCTAAGAAAATGTTATTTCAAAGTGTGAAAGTCATGAGTGCATTGAAATCCTTTTTTCTGTTTAGGAACACTTCACAGAAGTAATAAAGAATCAGGAATTTCTTTTACTCCCTGCCAATGAAATCGCAAAGCTCTTGTCTAGCGATGACATCAATGTTCCAGATGAAGAAGCCATATTCCAGGCGTTAATGCTGTGGGTGAGACACGATTTGCAAAACCGGCAACGAGACCTAGGAATGCTTCTTTCTTATATCAGACTGCCCCTGCTTCCCCCCCAGGTACGAAAGTGAAGGGCTAACAGGAGCTTAACAACCAACTGAAATACTTGCCTCAAGCATCATCTAGACATAAAAAAAGGGTCTGGATTTAGTTAGGGGTTTTGGGGGGTTTTTTTTCCCCTTTTTTTCTAGGTCTAGATTATTGCTGAGTATTCTGAGCATTGACAGTATTTGTCCTTTCAAAGCAAAGAGACACTCCAGGGATGGATATACTATTTTATAATGGTATCTGTGCCATAGAAGATTCTATAGATCTCATCAGAACAGCTTATAAGAACATCAGGATTGGCAGGATACTATAGCTACTTTATGGATCTCCGTGAGTGAAGCTGCAAATACTGAACTTTGGATTAAGTATAAACGAACTCCATATATTTAATTTTAAACATATGCTTCATTTAATATATTCTAATGTTCACAGAGATGCCCAGTACTATATGTTAGATTTGCTTATATGCATCTCAAAAGGAGTTTTGCATTCAGAGGGTGCAGTACTAAATTTGCAATTTTAACCTTCTCTAAAGGTTCAAAGAAAGTTTTGGGAAACAGAAAAGCAAAGACTTCATACTTTAAGACTTCTTTTCTCACCTTTATACTGATTTGCTTTCATTAAAGCAGTTAGCAGGAAAGATTCAGTGAGAAATGGACAGAAAATGAATGTTTGTAGCCGCAAAGAATTTACTAAATTACACTTCTCATTTCTTAGTTACTAGCCGATCTAGAAAATAGTCCAATGTTTGCAGACGACCTAGAATGTCAAAAACTTCTTATGGAGGCTATGAAGTACCATCTTCTACCAGAAAGACGGTCCATGATGCAGAGTCCTCGAACTAAGCCTAGGAAATCTACAGTTGGTGCACTTTATGCTGTAGGAGGTATGGATGCCACTAAAGGTAAGCTCAGAACTTCATTTAAATTGTATTAATTAATTGTATTACAGACACCCAGAAGATATGTTAAAATTATTTAAAGGTTTCTGTTAGAAAAGCAGCACCTCGGAGATGAAAAGAGGACAAAAAACCTCACGGAACACAATCCGATGTGATAGAATCTTATTGATGCATTTGATTCTTACTGGAAGAATCACATGTTTGCAAAGGATATGTGTAAATCTTGAAGTGTAGACTAAAGAAATTTGATTCAAAATGTGAGTTTAAAATTAAGTTTTGTAAGTATCTGTGTGCACAGTTTGACTTCACAAATCAGAAGGAGAAATTAATATTTAAAATATTTCAAGACTCATTTAATATTGTTCTAGAACCACCTTTTGACAAAATTTATAAGGCTGGAAAAGAAATTTAGGAAGAGGAAAATAAAACTAAAAAGCATTACTGAACTACTGAGAACTCTTCGCTAAAGCTTATCAAGCCTTACTATATAATTTCAGGTGGAAAGATTTGCACTTTTTCATGAGTGCAACAGTATGTGCAGATATTTTTCAAGACTTCATGCAGAATTTTTTTCAGGTTTGTAGTTGAAAGTTAAATGTTACAAACATATTCAATTCTTACTATTTGATTTTCACAACTGCCATCAGCTTATAGCTTCACACGTTACACTGTTCTGTTTGGTAGGCTGCATTTTAAATAATTTACTACAGGAACCTTAACTTCAAATCCACAGCTTGGAGCCAAAGAACTATAATTAGTTTAAAGTCTAGCGATTTGCTGAACAGTATTACTTGTAGCTGTGTGAGTTCACTTTTAATAGAAACACAAAGAAGCTAATCCATTTCACGGCTGGCAAAAAGTTGCTGATTACTGATTTTTCTTACAGGAGAGATCTTGCAGTGCTACCTTACTGTCTCAATGCAATCACATCAAGTGCAAAATACACATTCGTCACCATCACAACATGATAACACTCATTCCTAGGACAGTTTAGCAAAATGAAGCTAAACTACAGTAATTAGTATAGTTTCATTAATGGTACTGATTATTTATAAGTTAAATAAAATAACCAAGAATTCAAGACAATCTTTAAACAAACTTATACCAAAATAAGAAGAGAATTTTCTAACAGTCTTTTTCCCAGTTGTATTTATGCAAAGAAAGGGCTATTTCAGTCAACATCTGCATTTCCTGTTGGTGCCTCTTTTACTTAATACCTTGGAATAAAGCCAAGTGTCTGAACTTTTGCCTTTTGATGGTTAAGAAGAACAGCACTTCCTCTCCTCCCTGCTGTCCTCTGCAACTCTGACTCACAATTTGAGCCTGTGCTGGATTGTAAGATAAATGAAACAGTACCTAAGAGACTAAGATGCACTGGAAGAACAGCTGTGAGAAGGGAGTAACTACCACCTCTGGCAATAATACACTTTCTGTTATAAAGAAAACTCTTGGGGACGCCAGGTTTGACTTTGTGCTTATCTCAGGTGGTATATGAAGTCAAATCTCTTCTTCAAATGATCAAAAGAAGATCAAAGAGCTGGTTTTGGGCTGGTATTTTGAAAAACGTGAATGTTCCTAAACGATATTAACTTTCAACACCTACCTTCAAGCCTCTGTAAAAATTACACCCTACAGGGTGTGTATGAACACACTACACCTTAATGTCTTTTTCCTGTTTCTTAGTTAGTATGCAAGATTCTTCTTTTGAAGCTGAGAACTTTGGGGCACTTACATATTAGCATAGAATAAATGAGAAGGAATCAAAGCAAAGAATGGCAAACAGACTGACAAACGGAAAAAAGTAGTCAAAAATTCCAGTTGCTGAGAATAAAAGAAGACAGGAAAGGGAAAAAAGTAGAATTCTTTTTGTCTGATTGCAGATGGGTATGGTAGTTCCTGTTCTATGCATCCTATGCATCTGGAAAAGAATGTAGAGGACAGAGAAGATATCATGAGAAAACCTCTTACTTCATCAGGTTTATTGAGCATAGCAGATCCCTAGTGGATCTCTAAACCAAATGCTACCTTTTATTTTCTTCTTTATTGCATAGTTGTTTTGCTGTTCCAAACCATTCCTTAGCTCCTAACTGCCTACTGCAATTCGCAAAATACTACTCCTCTAGTGTCAGAGCCCAGTCAAGGAACAGGCAGGAAATCAGCTCTTTTTCACACCTGGTTGCCTTCAGTTGGGCTAAAGCTGAGCTCCAGGGCACTGCCTGTGCAACTGCCAATTGTCTCTTCCACCTTGGTTGTTATTCAGCCATAGCCAACTCCCCACTGTGCTAAATCAGCTCTCAAAGGAGGAATTAGGGCTGTGGAGTGACTGGCAGGAGCCAGTGCATGGAAAAGTGGTAGTCTGGAATGGCAGAGAGCTGGGTCCTTATGAACAGTTGCAGTAAAAACATTACTAGAAGTTCAGTGACCTGATAAAAATTGAAAATACAGCTTATATATTACAGCAGACAAGGAGTTATTGCAAAGCAGCTGCAAAGGTGAACCTCAGGAAGGCTAATCATGAGAAGCAAGAGTGTGCACACACACAACTCAGCCTTCTGCCTGTCTCCATCATAAAAAGGAAAATACCCAAACTGTTAATGAAGATTGACACCCAAGTCCTGAGGCAGGGAGGCACATGGATGCACTATCATCTTTTGATATCATGAAGGGTTTAAGCACAAGCACGGTTAAAGATTATACAGTTGTGACGCAGTAGAACTCAACACAAAGAACTTGCTCATAGGAGAATTTTATAACGTGTGGGGTTGTACCAAGTAGTGGCTGCTGGTTACTGATCAGTTCATGTCTGTCTCATAATTCTTATGTTTTTAACAGGTACCACTACAATTGAAAAATATGACCTTAGGACTAATAGTTGGATACAAATTTGTACCATGAATGGTAGACGATTGCAGTTTGGAGTTGCAGTAATTGACAACAAGCTTTATATTGTGGGAGGAAGAGATGGTCTGAAAACTTCTAACATTGTTGAATGTTTCAACCCTGTCACAAAGGTTTGGACTGTAATGCCCCCCATGTCAACACACAGACATGGCCTAGGTAAGAGGTGCCCTTTTTTAATACATGCCTGGAATTATGACTTAAGTTAGGTCCATAGGTACCAAACACCCACAGCGAAGAAAACACTGCAGTAAGGAAATAAGTACAACTTCACTGATTTTAGTATTGCAATTAAAAGAAGTTTTACAGAGCTCTGCCATGACTTAGCATCCACGGGCCTTTCCTGCTCAATCATCCTTAAGATTGTTCTAGGAGAATGAATAATATGAATAGGAATTCTAGAATTTATTTCTGAAACTATAAAAAATAAGTGTAAGTTTACAGTTGAGAAGAAATAATGGAGGGAATATAATGATTTCTGAATTAGTTATATATAAATACATATGTAAGAGTATGAATATATGTATTTATAAGCCCAGTTCTTATTAAAAAGCTAGCTTCTCTGAAGTTTACAGAAACAGGCATTGCTTGAAACCATTGCTAAGTTCAAATGAAATAGAATATTTGTTTTATTTACTAGTAGGTAAACCTTTGTGGCCTAAGTCACCTTCTCCACTGCTTGATGGAGAAAGTATAGTTTAAGTTTCAAACAAGCTCGCCTCTCAAACTTACAAAAGCAAATACTAGTAGGTAGAAGACAAGACAGATCAAATAATTCTCAGGGAAGTCTTTACAATTATGATCTGGCAGGGCATAATTCTACCAAACAAGTAAGTCACAGTAGCAAATCTGAAAGCCCAAAGTTAGGCTTCTTTCTGTGCACTAGCCTGGTTTGCAAAGCTGTCTTATGCTTAGAGCTCCTATTAGCTTCAGTGTGATTTTGTGGAGAGTTAGCACTTTGGAAAAAATCAGGCCATGTATATTTAGGCCTGAAAAGACAGATTTAGAAAACTTTTAAGCAGCCAGACTAAAACATTTTGCCTTACCTAACAAAGGAAGCAGCAGCAGCAGGGAGTCCCTAAAGAGGGGGCACCAAAGCCTTTCTCTCTGGAGGACAATGACACAGGATATGTCATAGAATCATAGAATAACCAGGTTGGAAGAGACCCACCGGATCATCGAGTCCAACCATTCCTATCAAACACTAACCCATGTCCCTTAGCACCTCATCCACCCGTGCCTTAAACCCCTCCAGGGAAGGTGACTCAAGCCCCTCCCTGGGCAGCCTCTGCCACTGCCCAATGACCATTTCTGTGAAGAATTTTTTCCTAATGTCCAGCCTAAATCTCCCCTGACGGAGCTTGAGGCCATTCCCTCTCGTCCTGTCCCCTGTCCCTTGGGAGAAGAGCCCAGCTCCCTCCTCTCTACAACCTCCTTTCAGGTAGTTGTAGAGAGCAATGAGGTCACCCCTCAGCCTCCTCTTCTCCAGGCTAAACACCCCCAGCTCACTCAGCCGCTCCTCATAAGGCCTGTTCTCCAGCCCCCTCACCAGCTTTGTTGCTCTTCTCTGGACTCGCTCCAGAGCCTCAACATCCTTCTTGTGGTGAGGGGCCCAGAACTGAACACAGGATTCGAGGAGCGGTCTCACCAGTGCCGAGTCCAGAGGGAGAAGAACCTCCCTGGACCTGCTGGTCACGCCGTTTCTGATCCAAGCCAAGATGCCATTGGCCTTCTTGGCCACCTGGGCCACTGCTGGCTCATGTTAAGTCGCTGTCAACCAACACCTCCAGGTTCCTCTCCTCCAGGCAGCTTTCTAGACAGACTTCTCCTAGTCTGTAGCACTGCATAGGGTTGTTGTGCCCCAAGTGCAGGACCCGGCATTTGGCCTTGTTAAACCTCATGCCATTGGACTCAGCCCAGCAGTCCAGCCTGTTCAGATCCCTTTGCAGAGCCTCCCTACCCTCCAGCAGATCAACACTTCCACTCAGCTT
This sequence comes from Phaenicophaeus curvirostris, assembly GCF_032191515.1. Lineage (NCBI taxonomy): Eukaryota > Metazoa > Chordata > Aves > Cuculiformes > Cuculidae > Phaenicophaeus > Phaenicophaeus curvirostris. The sequence continues at coordinate 18,686,864 of NC_091404.1, read as the reverse complement.
AGTGTCGTCTGCAAACTTGCTAAGGGTGCACTCGATGCCTTCATCCAGGTCGTTGATAAAGACATTGAACAGGGCTGGACCCAGCACTGAGCCCTGGGGAACCCCACTTGTCCACACAGAGCTTTGCAGAGACAGCCAAGTTCATCCTCCTGTGCCTCAAGGACAACACATACAAGCCAGCTCTTGTCCAAAAGTGTGATCCCCTTACAGGCATTAAGATGTTACGGTACTTTAGCTGGGAAGGACAGCCAGCTACCCACACACTCAGGCTTCATGCTGGAGGAACTACAGAGCTTCACATGGCTCAGAATAAGGCATTGTTGGTTGGTTTGGGCACATTTTTCATTGCCTGGCTCAATCTTTGCCTTTCTTCAAAAGAATAGAATTGTTTCTCATTTAGAGGCTCAAATTTGATTCAGAACAAGGTCAACAGAAGTGGAAGAGATAAAAGTCCAAGAAAAGAACATCACAACTAAAGCAGCTTTCCTCTAATCTTTTGGTGAAAGATAATGCTTATTCAGAAAAGCACTGCATGTGGAGTATTTTGTTTATATTTGTTTATTCTGCCAAACGACATGGCAGCTTTCAACTAGTTTAATACCAGCTGAAATTCCTTATCTGCATACAGCGAATTAAAGCATGAATTTAATACACCATCGGTCACTGAAATTTGTACTTAATTCTTTTTTTTTAAGGAGTAGCAATGCTTGAAGGACCAATGTATGCTGTTGGTGGCCATGACGGTTGGAGTTACCTTAATACTGTAGAAAGATGGGACCCACAAGCACGGCAATGGAATTATGTTGCTAGCATGTCAACTCCTAGAAGCACTGTAGGGGTTGCAGCGTTAAATAGCAAGTATGTCAACAGGAAAAACTCTCTTTGGTTTTTCATTTGCTTCCTTCCTTGGAAATACAGTTTCTTAAATTTTCTTTTCCATCTTATAGTAATTAATCACCTCAGGAAAACAAAGACAAAATGTAATGGGCAAAAACATGAAAGAAAACCTTTTCCTCCATTGTGTGGTAAATTGTTTTCAAACGTGCAGTCATGTTTTAAACATATTTCATTAATTCAATTTGAACATGGTATTGCATGCTTATCAGAACTACCTAAGATATAACTTACAGATATATAAGATCAGATACTTTAAAAAAATATTCCAAGTTAATGTTTACATAAAGCCAATGTATCTAAGAAAGAACCATTCAGAAGGACTTAAACAGAAACAAAGTCATTCCTCTCATTTCACATCTCCTGCATGCATCTACAACTTTAACGTACAAGTTCACAGTCAAAAATAATTTTTAAAAGGTAAAAGTATATAATGTGTTCAATGAAAGGAAGAGAAGTATAATAATTAGGTATGGAATAAATAACCTTCCATAAGTTTTCTCCTACCCAGATTAATTCTGCCTTTCATCTACTGCTTAAATACACTGAGATCATGTGTTCATTGTACATTGATTTTCCTTCCAAGAACTTCAAAACGTATTCACGCATGCTCCTAAGACAGTAAAGTCATTCAAGCACTTTTATTTGGGAACACGCACACATGTGTGAATTCATTGTGTGAATCCAGAGTGTAACCTGTATTGGACAGTGTGTTACAGCTTGCTACCTGTTCCTATTTGAAAGCAATTGTACAGCCTGGCTTGAGCCAGCCTTCCTTCTTATTTAGAACAGGACAGAATAGAACAGTTGGAATGGACTTATAGTGATAATTTAGTCCAGTAGCCTGACTAGTTCAGGGCTGACCAAGTTAAACTATGTTGTTAAGGGCACTGTCCACATATTTCTTAAACCCTGATGGGCTTGGGGCATCAACCATCCCTCTAGGAAGCCTGTTTAAATCTGTGGAAATCTCTTAGAAATGATGGTTTGTAGGGGCCGGGAGCATTACATTTGCAGGCAGACTGCAATTATTCTGAAATGTTACCACTGGCTTCCCTATTCAGTTCTTAAATTCCAGAGAAAGAGCAGAAACAAAGATGTCAGCAAACAGGTATTTGCAAATGCAAAACTTCTTCACATACTAGTCGAGGTTTTGCATTCAGCCATGACACGAATCTAATTGTTAACTCAAAAGTCCAAGAGAGGCAAAACTGCCTGTTTGAATCCCTGTTGTATCACAGAGGAAATGTTCTCAGCAGAAACTTCACCAGAAACTCCTGTTGGTACCTTTCACAGTGACATGCAGGAAACTGCTTTGTCAAAGAGGAAATCCAGCCTGGTCCTGACTCTGCTCTCAATCACTGCCGATACAAGCTGTCTCCAGCCTGGCTTAAATCACGTCTGTTAGTCTAGTGATGTAATTTCTGGCAAACCAGGGGAAGCCAAGATCAAATGTCCATCATTCAGTGCTACTGCTGTGGACTAACCAAGCAGAATGCTTCTCCCTTTCCTGTTTCCCTAAGTCACGTCTTATTTTTCTCTATTCAACACCACAAGAAAAGACTTCAAGTTTTGGTGGAGCAACAATTTTTGACCAATAAATGGTGTGTTGAAAACATCAGTCAATAATGGTATATTTGTTCTTTTACTCAGAGAATGGAAAACACTATCATGTTTCTAGACACATTATGGAAAACAACAAATCCCAACCAATCTGTTTGGTATACAGTGATTTCCTTTCTCTGTGAAAGCTGTGTAAACAGGTAGACTGTATTTAATGGCACGATGAAAAAGAAAGCAAATCAAGTCCTCACAATTTTCATGGGTCAGGGAACAAACTGCACAGCGGAACTCAGGTCTGTCTCCCAGTCACAAAAATTAGAAGAGAGCTAAGAATTTTGTACTCTTATAACGACGACCAAGATTTTTCTAGTTAAATTATATATCAGAGCGGTCTACAAATTTTTGCGGTCACTGGAGAAAAACAAGCACTTCTCAAGGAAAATCCAACTGATCTATTTCAGGTGACTTATCCTGGACAATTTCCCATGTTCCCTAGGTCTCTAATTAGTTGCATCAAATGAATTAAATTCCATGGCAGCGAGTAGTAGCCAGGATTTGAAAGGGACCTGAGCAATTGGCACACTTGACATCTAAACATGTCTGCTATTACACCCAGTACGTATACTATCATAGTCTAGCAGCATCCAAATTCACTTGAAATATGGAAGAAAGTCAGATTTTGTAAAATTAATTGACAAAAAAGTCAAAAAAACCCCCATGCTTCTTAATGTGGATTTCCACCGTTTACTCTTACATGTTGCCCCAATATCAGCTGGTTAGATTCTCCATTTGTTTGCTAAGCGCCTTTAGGCTGAACAAACAAGGTGACATACCTGAACAGTAACTTCTGTCCAGCAGAATTTCTTAAATACAGGCATCAAGGAAAGTATATTTAATATAGTTGACATATGTCTTTGATATATAAGGTTACTGAAGTTCTTTTACATATTAACAGTATATGAAAAATGCTTATAGTGATACTAAGATGTCAAATACTCCATCAGCCTGTCATAGGGAGTACTACCCATATGTTTCAAACATATGTAGCATCTTTCAATTAAATCCCATCTATAGATCATGCTGAAAAAAAATGACAGGCATTTTTAAACGTAATTTTCATATGTGGCTGTTTGAAACTTTACACTGCAAATGATGAATAAAACTTCCTTCAACTAGCATGCAAAACTCTTTGTGTAAAGAAAGTTCCAGAGCGTGGCTGACAGATAGCAAATAATGGGCATAGTGATAATTTTGAGGTGGTCTGGGTTAAGTTAGCCAAATAAAATTCCTATTAAAATGAGAAAATAAAGATTGAAATTGTTTGCCTTCTTGTGGATAATCACCTTAGATTGTATGCTGTTGGTGGACGAGATGGGAGCTCCTGCTTAAAATCAATGGAATGTTTTGATCCGCACACAAACAAGTGGAGTATATGTGCTTCGATGTCCAAAAGGAGAGGTGGAGTTGGTGTTGCAACTTACAATGGGTTTTTATATGCTGTGGGAGGTCACGACGCACCTGCTTCCAACCACTGTTCTCGACTTTCTGACTGTGTAGAAAGGTAAGGAAACATATTTTTTTCTTTCCCTTTTTTCCAGCACATTCCAGGAAGGAAACATAAAATAATTTATAGCAGCAAGGGAAATCTATTCACAATTGGAATGTTAATTTTGGAAAACATATTTGTGCTTTTAAAAATAATATTTTCAGCAGAGTAACTGATTTCAAATGCTCCTGTGATAGCAAAACAATTAACCCTCACAAGCAAATTCCTCCCAGCTCCTGCTTCTATTTGATCTGCCCAGGAGCCAGGTAAAGACAACTTAACTAGTAGGACAAATTCAACGTATGACCTGTCTGTTTTTCAAGTGCCATAACCTAGGTTTGGGCTACTTCTGTGATTTATTGTAGGAGCTGAATACTTTTCAACTGTCTCTTCCTCCAATAACTTGTCCGATATTGACCAAAAGGACAAGAATACAACAGATATCACATACTCAAACAAGCAGTAGTCATTACACAGGTATTTTCTGATGGAGGAGACTGACAGAAAGAGCCTTGTTTCTTTAAGAAGCTATGTTGCTATAGGAAATCAGCTAAAACATATGGTAAGGGGCTCATTTGGTAAGCAAAATCCCCAAAAGTGCACATGCACCAAAGCAAACTACTTCAGCTCGAATTCATATTTTAAAACTAAGGAGCATATTAATACATTGGGCTGATGATTTTGGTAGCAGACACCTGTAAGCATCTTGGCTTTATATCCATTACTCAAAATAATTATTTTTTCAAAATGAAAATGCTATTTATCTGATCCTCATTTAATCCCTCTTTTTTATTCTTTACTGATGAGCATGGCTCTTAAGAAAATGCAAATAGTGAACATTTCTTTTCAGAAGGAGAAATACTGTGTGTCAAATGCTGCTTTGCCACTGTGGCGGCACGTGGCACAATGCGGGAGGACAAGAGAACATTTGAGCCCTAGGTGAGAAGGGAGAATAATGAGTGGCGACAACTCCTCTGGCTGTTTAATGGGCCATGGGTAGCCACTGACACTCTAGTGTCAGCTGGGGACAAGAAGGGAAAACTGAGCAAGTATTCAGCTCCCTGTTGTAAGTAACAATGGCTAAGTTTTGTTCTCAGTTCAGTCGTGTGAAGCTGGAACTACCTTGGAATTTGCTTGAATTTATACTAGAAATTGATTGAGTACAATTGGAAATAAAATCAATGATGATGTGAAATACTGCCACACATTTTGTGTTACAAACTTTTATCCACTATATGAGATATCTAATTTCCTTTACAGTAAAATTTTCTGAAAACCTCAGTTCTGGCAAGAAACAGAAAACGAAAATCTCTATGGCAACAGGAAAAAGAATACTGAAATTAACTTTGCTGAGTCAACTGAAGATCATGCTATCATTCCCTCAGGCCTCATTTACGTACAAAATGTATTGATTGTTTAATCTGATGCAAATGGAGAGACTGTAATCAAAAAGCAAAAGTACAGGCCTTTTTTTCATGTGCTTGAAGACCCCCCTAGTGGCTAAATTAAATATTTAATCACGTTACTCAGAACAGAGAACAGCAGAAAAGAAGCAAACATAGATATATATTTGAAATGCATTTCTACAAGGTATTTTTCTCATTTCTATCATAAAACACCCTAGGTATGATCCTAAAACAGATGCTTGGACTACAGTGGCCCCTTTGAGTGTACCTCGGGATGCTGTTGGAATTTGTCCTCTGGGGGACAGATTGTACGCTGTGGGGGGCTATGATGGCCACACATACCTGGATACCGTGGAGTCCTACGATGCTCAAAATAACGAGTGGACAGAGGTAATAGGAAGAATTACTTAATAAATAATAGGAATTCTTTGTGCAGATAGGAAGAAATCTGCCCAAATAATGGGCAATGTTGTAAAATTATCACTGGATTTGTTACAAATGGTGCATTGGGATGCAGTAATACTGTAGCTGGGCTGGTAGAAAATGTTTGTTACCTTCCCTGTGAAATAACACATCATTTTGTGCGTGATCCGTCGCGAGCAGTGGAATGCCTTTGTCAGCAATGCCCTCTAGTGGAAGCACTCTTTAAGTTTTCAGGTTTATGACCATTGAGACTAACAGGAAATATTTAAAATTGACAAGATCCTTTTATAGCTATACAGTCCACATTTTTGGAACACGGAATAGGAAGGTCTTCTTCAAAAGTTAAGAGTAACGCCACCAGCCTACTCTCCTCTAACTCTCAGGAGCTGCCAAAGCCTTTTTCCAAAAGGCCAAAACTGTGTTTTTCAGAGTCCTAGTCAAATCTGGGTTTTTTTAGCAGTACATTAGTTTGAATAAACAAATTTCTTCTAGTCCTATCCATAGGAGTCTACTAAAAATGTTTCCTTCCTTTTTTTATTTTTTTTTTTTAGGAAGTTCCTGTCAATATTGGGAGGGCTGGAGCATGTGTTGTTGTTGTGAAGTTGCCCTGATGACTATAAATATTGTGAAACTGAACTGAGCGAAGTTTCATGAAGACAGAGTCAGGAAGATAAGAAACCTTTCCAGAAAGCCGTGCAGAATACTTATCTCTGAGCCATTATAGTGTCTTCCTGCATTACAAAAACCAGAGGATTTTGCATAATTTAATTATTTTATTATGCCTAATATGTAAAAATTCAATAATATGTTCAAATGGTTCAGGTTTATTACAAAAATGTATCTGTTATTTATAAAATGCAGTAGAAAACTGATAATTTGGTATGTAAGATTCCATAAACTTTTTTCTTTTCTACCTTGGCAGTAATGCTAATGTTTACAAAAACAGCTGTTACATTTTAAGTAAATGAAAATTAATAAAGAAGAAACACCTGCAATAGAGAACTGCACGGAAGGAAATATTTGCCCATAGATATCACTAGCAACCAAATATGCTCTGCAGATGTAACTTCATTTCTCTATTCAGAAATGAAATTATGAAATTAAATTTAAAATCAAGTCAGAGAGGTGCAGGATTTGGTTGCTATTGTTCGATTGCTATTCAAGCTCTGGCAGTGCCAGTAATGTGAAAGAAAACCCATTTTTAGCAGTGTATTCAACTGGCCAGAGCAAGCTAAGCAATAGTAGGGATAAAGTATCTTTATATTATGAAGCGTGTGCCAACAGAAAGAAATCTCTTTTGTCAAAACACAATGCTAATATAATTTGCAGTCATTTTCACAGTGCATAGAGATGTGATATTATAATGCTGATCATTGTGTCAGGTTATTCATGGATTTGTCTTTGCCCACTAACCATCTGTCAGATGCGTTAAACTAATTTGACTCTTCATGGGATTATCACCATGCATTAAAGTTTAAAACAATCACATAATTAAATTCCTTGAATAAAACTTTAAAAATGAAATTTTTATATCATATTGATATGACAATCTTTGACCTCAGCTGAAGATTACCAGCTTAATCTCATGTACAGTAGAAACATGACAAGAAAAAACCTCACATTCACTGTGTAACGTTATATGCCATTTATATAAGCATGTTTATGTTTTATTCGAAAATTAAGGGAATGCTAAGACTCAAGAATCAAGGAAGAAAGAATCACTGGAAAACAGCACATAATATTCCACATGCATGATATTTTCTTTTTGTGTGCCAATTTCTAATGAAGGTGTTGATTTGTTTTCAATTACTTTCATTTTTTATAATTTCAAACGCTGAAAGTGTATTTTAGAAAAAGAATGTATGTAAGATATTCCATGCTGTAAAGCACAATATTTGCACAGTATCTACTTAAGTGTTTGTTATGTTGTTGTTTTGTCAGTATCAGAAAATTCAGGACCGATTAAAATTCTCTGAACGTGTAGACTAACTTTCTTGATAGAATACTGTGTTGTCAGAACTCAGCAATATACTATTTTAAAAGATTTATTGTATTAATCCTATATTAATCCTATTAAACGTGTCTAAAGATGAATTCTCATAAGCATATTTATAAAAGGAAAAACATTTTTAACTTTAAAAATGAATTATGTTTATATATAGCATGCTATATTCAAATAAACTTTACTATCTCTGCTAAGAAAATTGAGTCTATATTTTAACAACTCTGTGGGTGATGACAGAATTCCCATCTTTGGCCCCTCCTTCAGCTTGCAAAATTTAGTAAATGTTTTAGAAGTAAACAAAGCATCAGACACTTAGGAAAAACACTCAGAAATAAACAATCCCCTTAAACATACCTTCAAATATACTACCATTTCCATAGTTTAATAAAGTCTTAAAAAGAGTATAAGAAGAAAATTACCCTTTCTGTGTTTCTCGACATGGTTTCTTTTGAGAACAGTAATGAGGTTTGCTTATTTATAAAACAGCTTAAAGAAGAAAAAATATAGCACTCTCCTAGCTTGCAGCATGCAGTTACTTTTATCAGTCTGATAAATTCAGCAGCTCTTCCTACTGTGAACCACAACCACTGAGCCAGAGCGTATGAGTATTTGCATGCACGTGTTACATAATGAGATGGTTACTAATTTCTATGGCAAGGCTGTGGTAACTAGTACATCTACTAAATTTCAATTTTAAGGACATATCTTACTAGAGAAACAGCGCAAAGTTAAATATAGATAAGGGGAAATGGGAAAGATGCGAGGGTATGACTAAATTTCAGCAGAAGTGGAGTAAATCCAGTAATTTACAGCAACTAGTAAAAGTCACAACAATCAACAGAATGCCATCTAACTTTAGCTGAAGACATCTGAAACAGAAGCGTCCTCTGTACTCCTTCTTTTGAGAGGGAAGCATCCTTTAGACCAGTTATATGACTGATATCTACACATATTATCAAACTAACACACTTGTAAGACTTTTGTCTCAAAGACACCATGGTTCCCTCTTCTGCAAATATAACTTTCTTCTGAATTTTACAATTTTGATGCATATTGTTTTCAGGTTTTCTGTATATAAGTCCATTGATTTGTATTATTTTTCCTGGTTTTCTGCTCTTGGTTTCCTATAATCCCTTCAACTTGTGTGCACTTATAAAACCCTTGGCCTTATAATTTTCAACCTTTAAAACATCATAAGCATCTCTCTATTCTATTGCAAAATAGATTATTACACGAATATTTCAATATCCCTGTGATGTATTGCCAAATATATAGCCCAGAAAACATTTTGCGACATTAAAAACAGTGCAGAAAATATGAAAAAACCCATAAGCAAAAATAGGCTATATATTTTCATTTTTTGCATAAAAGTTTTGCTAAACCATTGTCTCAACTAATCAGTGCTAGACATCTTAGAATTGCAGAAACCAAGGATTACAGCCCATGTTCAAATCTTATGGGAACTTTGTCAGTGTTCCTTCAATCTGTTCAGTAACACGAGTTCTTTTAATCAAGAGGGTCACATATACTTCTTTTTCTACAAAAGATTTGCTTGTTATGAATTTCCCTACAGTTATTTGATGTTTGTCAGTGAACGTTTCAGTCAGGGAAAACTATAACCTCTTAATCACCAACCCATTTCTTAATCTGAGTCCTCTTCCCCACCAAACTGGATACAAGCTTGGCCATAATCTAGTGCTTGAGAAGTCAGGTATTGAGTACTGAGGTTTTCTCATATTGCTACAGTGAGACCATCTCAGCTAATGAATTCAGTTTTCCTTAACAGTTTGCCATACAGGTTTTGCTCAGAAGATGGTGCTATGTGACAATTTTTCAAGAAGCCTGGCTCTTGCTAAGAGAATATGATGCTACCTTGTAGCAATATTTATCCTTTAAATATAAACAAACTCTTCCCTACCTCATAAGCTCAAGAGCCTACTACATTCTTTAGTGAAACTGTCTTCCATCCCAACACTTTAACCACATGCACAAACACACCCCTTGCTGAACTCTTAAGAGAAATTTTGGAATCAAAGACACAGCAAAGTATCTTCCAGGAATATTTCCAGCACAACAGGTGGTACCACTGGTCCTGTGTCTGTCCTGCAGTACTGGCACATCGAAGCAATTGCTTGTGTTTTCTCTCGCTGAACACAAATGATGAATATCATTTCTTTCAATGCAAAGGCTCAACATGAAAACCCAGTGACACATGGACCAATTGACAAAGGGAAGCCAGGATTTCCCGGTTGGCCCATTAGCCCACAGCAGCTGGCCAGGTAGCCCACATCACCTTTCCCTGATTTACCCCAGATACATTTAAGATACGGTCCCTGGGATATAGTATAATCAATAAATTTCTGCCTTTTCTAGAGGGACATGTTTTTGTAAGCAAGGCAAACGCATAAATGTTAATGTCACATAAATGTCACTACCTTTCCCTCCCTCTCATCACCAACCAGGAGCTTTCTTCCAATTTCTTCCAAAATCTGGAAGCACAATTCCCCCTGAGAACGACTAGGCTATTCTACCCATGACTTGCTCTTCTGTTCTCACGCGCTCCTTTAAAATAAATACCTTGCCCTCACATTTGACAGATCTCTACATGCCAATTGCCTGCAGTTTCCTACCTTTGAGTTTTTCCCTCGAAAGATTTAGTTCCATAGTTACGTGACAGTGCTTACATGTAAAATCATGCAAGATAAAACAATGCCAGTTATCACGAAAGCAGTCCAAGTAGGAAGTTACAATTTCAAGCATTCAAATACAAGTTATTATTTCTTAAAATAAAGATAAAATCAGCACTTCTTAATGAAAAAAAGCCTGTGTGTACAGCTACTGAACAACTGATAGTAATTGAAAGACCACATTCTGCCCAAGACATTTCTGATAAGAATTGATTATCAAAGACCTCATTAGTTTCTTTCACTCGGCACTGTTTGTACTGAACAATAGTAAATAAAAAGTCTTGTGATGATTGTGTCTTTACAACTTAAAGTATTACATTGATACTCAGAAAAACATGTGCTTGTTGGATTCACAGTTGGGAAAAACAGTTTACCATATAAAGAAAAATTCATTTTAATCACATGCTGTAATCAATTTCTTTTGTGAAAAAAAGGGGCCTGCAGCTGCTAGATGGAATCAAACACTTTAAAAATAAAGAAAATCACTGTGCCATGTTTCTCCCAAGCAACATAGTACACAATTCATTAACAATATTCTATAAAAATGAGAAAAATTGAAGAGAATAGGTCAGGAGCCAAAACAGACACTAAAGAGCATGGGGAAAAAGAAATGGAAGCCAGAGGAATAGATTAGAACAACTCTAAAACTCCACTTCATCTTTTAAATACAAGAAGATACAATGTAAAAACCTCATTTGATGATTTACTATGCTGATGTAAAAGGACCATGGAGCAAAGCGGAAGCAATGAAGCTAGAAGAGTATTCAAGAGGATTTGTTACAGATTTTCTCCTCATTTTCTTCCTGCCAACTAAATAATTTTGTCATATCAGAAAGAAATGTGGTGTTCAGAATCTGTTACACTCTATACTTAGTACCTTAGAGATGAAAATTTTATATATATATATATATATTCATATTTCAACTATCTGGCATGTGGACATAGCAACTGAGTTAAAATTCATAGTGATTAAATGCCAAGAGTTTTTTTATTTCATTTAGCAACAGAGCCCAGAAAGCCAATCGGATCCTGGGCTGCATTAATAGAAGCATGGCCAGCAGGTCGAGGGTGGTGACTCTGCATTTCTATTCCACTCTGGTGAGACCCCACCTGGAGAACTGCATCCAGCTCTGGAGCCCTCAGCACAGGAAAGACATGGATCTGTTGGAGCAGGTCTACAGAAACAATCTGAGTGCTGGAACACCTCTGCTTATAAGGACAGGCTGAGAGAGCTAGGGTTGTTCAGCCTGGAGAAGAGAAGGCTTCCAGTACTGAAAGGGGGCCTACAGGGAAGCTGGGGAGGGGCTTTTTTATCAGCTAGTGCAGGGACAGAATGAGAGGTAACGGTTTTCAACTAAAAGAGGGGAGATTGAGACTAGATATAAGGAAAAAAATTCTTATGATGAGGGTGATGAAACACTGGCACAGGTTGTCCAGAGTGATGGCAGATGCCTCATCCCTGGAGACATTCAAGGTCAGGTTGGACTGGGCTCTGAGCACATCCCATCTTGTTGAAGATGTCCCTGCTCACTGCAGGGGAGGTTGGACTGGATGACTTTTCCAGGTCCCTCCCAACACAAATCATTCTATGATTCTTTGATTCTGTGATTCTATGATTTACGGGCCTTAACTGATTCTTGGTTAAAACCCAACAAAACTTAAACTGCGACAGAATTTTCTGAGATTTTAAACATCAGTCTCAGCCTCAGTTAATCTCGCTTTACATATAACTTTTTTTGTCTGTTAGCTCCTTGTATTTGTTCTCTTTTGTTCACAGTCGAGCTTTTTTTTATTTTGTCTTCTTCACTAGGTTGTCATCATGAAGCCCTTATAATTCTCTGAGGACTGTCAAGTTTGTTCAGTCCTCAAGAGACAGATATAATGCAAGTTCCACTACATATGTTGGCATCTTGTCATAAATGTACTGTAGCTAGAGATGAAAGAAAACTTTTGGTACCGTTATTTGAGGAATATTGTTTGGAAACTGATTCAATAATTGTCAGTATCTTGAAAGGTTTATAGTCCCGTAATTTATTTATATAACTTTCTTTTATTATTACTTAAAACAAAATCTTCCCAGGAAAACAACCTTGAAATGTCTTTATGTAGTTTGATCACTTATCTTCTCTCAGAGTAACTACTGAGGCAACCCAGTTTTTTCCACGTACTACATGTTCAAATGGTTGGCAAAATGGCATTAAAGTGAACAGACACACAACAGAAGAATTTACGAGGCCTTCAACATCTCTTATCAAGCCTTGACCAATGGAGTATGTTTTAAAGAAAGAAAAAAAGTTAACAAGGAACCAAACTATTGTCTATTTGTTCCTAAATGTACCCTAGAGATACATTTTTTATTTAGACAAATACACAAGATGCACTGGAAAAGTCTCAGCAGAAACTCTTGTGTGAAAACAGACACTTGTAAGGGTATAAGCATAGGATTTTGTAGAATTGTGCTTGTGTATTGATTGATAATTACAAGTAACAAGCTGTTGATTTGAGCCTGCAACTAGATTCTAGAGTTACAGGCTTCCAGGGGAAACTGTTGAGTACATTAAAACAAAACAAAAAAAAAACCCTCAAAACCACCAAAGAAAGCCGAATGTCCCCAAACCAGTCTGCAATAAAATACTGCATTCAAAGTCTTCCCCTATTATTTCCCAGGTGTCCATTTTCGACATGCAACAGCAAACACTGAATGAGTAACACTGCAATGTGATAGATGCAATGCCTCCAAAGGGAAACAGAAAACAACTTCTTAAAAGCAACAGTTAAAAGCACTTTTTTCTACCTTATGTATTGCTAGAATCAGGACTTAAAGGGTCATTGTAGCAATCTAAAAGTGATTTGCAAATTAAAATATACTTTCTGTCTTAAAGTTTCTCTGGCTAAAGTTCATTTCTGCTTCTATTATAAATTGCTGTTAAGTAAAATATATTCAGGCTCTACAGTTCATGGAGAATGAAATCTCTGTTATAGACATCATACTGTGCCTTTTGGTAAACAGATTTTATTTTCTAAGCTTCATGGCCTCTGAAAAGTAGAGATGCACTTCATAAAACAGTAACTGATTTTTAAAATAAGGTACCCAGCAGAGACATTCTAAAGTAGTGACATTTTTGTGTTTATGCAGTCTACTGCTAGTCCCATCACTAGACATTGCAGTAGTAAAATAAGGAATTTGTTTATTTATTTATTTGATCTCTCTTTTTTTTTTTCCCCCAACAACCTAATCCACTAAAGAAGATAAACTTCTTATTAGCATGACCGGAATTGATTACAAACAAAAACTCTGCTCCAATATCTAAGTAGATATGTGCCTTAAATTTACAGGTTTGATATATGGGTAGATTATAGGTGTTAATTATAACGAATGGTAAAATGTGTCATCTTTACTTTTGTAAAAAAATTATTTACCTATTTCTGTACAGATTAGCTTGTAATAGGAGAGGGCTGTTTGGTTTCTGTAATTGTGAACCCAGATCATGACAGTTGACGTCTTGGTGGCATTTCCTAGAGTTTACCTCATGGAAATTGAGGGTATGTTGAGACAAAGAGCTTTTCTGCCCCTAGCCAGTCTTTCTTCAAAACATGAAAGACTAAGTCAACAAACCCACTTTTCCAATAGCAGTGCCAGAAGACCCGCTATTTTTATCAGAGCCCGTGCCACTAATGATATTGTTGAAAATAATGGTGTATATGTGAGATGAGGCTGAATGAAAGAAAAAGGGAGGAACCAATAAGGCAAAATTAATGAACTGAAACAAATGCACGCCAGGTGATAAATTACTTGGATAACGTGGATATAGATACCTATACATGTTACAGTATAATGTCATTGAGTACATGGCACATTCTACACTCTACCACAAACACTTTTCCTTTGTCCTATTTACTACTCCAGCATTTTATACCCTTGACATTACTATAATTTCCTCCTTTTCTATTGAATTTTAAACACTGTTTGAGCTAAACATATAGTGTTATAATTTCCATATGGATATGGAAGAGAAATCTGAATATATTTTTGAATCTTGAAGAACTGATAATTAGGTGCTATAGTTCAATCTCCCCATGTTTTTAAAAGTTGGTTTCTTTGAGTTATGATTAAGATATTTTCTTTGATTCAGGAATTTCTCCCTTTCTGCAATTTTCATTACAAGTGAGTGGCTATTACTAGAGATTATAAGTACATTAATGATCAAAATCAGTCATCAACTTTTTTATTAGCACCAAGAGGCAAAAACCAGTGGGGAGAATAAAACCTGTTTAAAAATAACACCAAAACCGTGTGAACTCCTAGATTAAGATTATAGGCCTCTGAAATTGTGACTGCCAAAGGAACAGAAAAGTAAAATTCAGTCTCTCACTGTGAAGACTGCCAAGGATCAAAAAAGAATGAACAAGCAAACAAATTATTTGAGAAGGACCAACAAACACAAAAATATGATACGCCTTCTGACTTCTAGTCTCTTATTAACCAATATTGGAATACTTAATCATTCAAGCCAAGATAATGAACGCTGTGACTGAAACCATCCAATAAAAGCAAGGCAACAATCAACATATACTGTAACCCTTCTGAATGAATGACCTTGGGATTTGCTTACATTTCAGTCTTAGGAGAAGTTTCTATCACATTAAGCCTTATATCTTTAAAATTCTCTACAACTTGAAAGTCCTGGCATTTCATCTCTGCCTACTGGCACATACAATAGTCTTGTAATTCAGTACAGATAAATTTTATTTTTAGTCTCTCGCGGGTGATATCTCAGAAAGTCACACAGTCTAGCCAGTATATCTGTAATGCCACTCCAAGCTATTTTTGCAGAGTAAATAAATTTTTAAATATAGTATTGAATTACAATATCAGTAATATAATTTCAACTTAACAAAAATACCACAAACAGCAGACTGCTTGGCGGATAACATAAAGGAAGAGAGAAGAAAAAACTGCATTTGAACACAAGAGAAATTGAGGTTTGGATTATATAGAAAATTCAAAATAGGTCTGAAGCAGCATTTAAAATGAGGGAAACAAAGATACACTATATCCCTGACTGCATATCCATTACTTTTATGTTTTTAAAAGTTTAAAAGCTTGTTATGCATCTCAATAGTAACAGATTTAACAGCAGGAAATTATATTAATGGAAAAAAAGATGCATAGAGCTCTTACAAAAGAGAAGTACTGTCTGTGTATGGCAATTTTACAGTGGACTCCTATGTCTTTGGGGGAAGGAAAGGGTGAGCATTTACTCAAAATGCTAACGAGGAAAGGGATTTGCTTGGAAAGATAACTCGTACTAAAACTTGATATGTTAATTAGGATATGGAAATGCATAACAATTTTAAGAAAAAGTGGTTCTTTCTACTGCATATTTATTCATTTGGACTAACTTCCAGTAACTGTATAAAGATGATAGAACGGACTAAAATCAAACTGTCGTGAAATCTCTGCCATATTTACTAAGTGAAATTACTTTCAGTTACCTGTTAACAGGAAAACTGTTACTACGACACTGTGCTGTGATTCTGAGCACGCTACTTATTTATTTATTTTCATGCCTGTTAAAAGCTGGAAATGCCACTGGACTTCAGTAGAGAACCCAGTAAACATTTGTGCCACAAGACAGTTTAGTTGTCTTCATCAACATCATGGTCTTACGTGTACATCACAAGTTACAGTCTTCACAGTGTTAAACAGAAGGAAGAGGCAAAAGGAGGTGTCTTCATGACTTCTAAGTGGGGCAGAAAGAACACAGGGAACCAAATGGGAAATGAGCCATGGTGGTGTTCTGCACTATTTACCAACAATCGAGGTGAGGGTTCTCCACCATTCATCTCCAATATTCAGTTTGCATCATAAGATAGGTAGCCACCAAGGAAAGCTAAAACTGTATTATAAGATGGCTAGCTGCTTTAAACTGTTAAATATACATGCAATTTTTAAAGCTAAAAGCAACAGATTGTTTCTAGCACAACCTTCTGTTTCAGACATCCCTAGAAAAAAATTCTTCCCTCAAATGACTTTATAAATCAACGTAACAGTCATCTGGGAAAAGCAAATAAATCAATGTTCTCATTATAAAACAATTCTGCAAGGTAAAATTTTGAAAAGGTCAGATACTGCTGAAGATTGTCTTTACAGTCACAATTAGGGAGTTTCTCAGCACGGTTGGTTATTCAGGCTGAGTGTAGCTGTATCAGTTCACAGCAGCTGAAGACTTGATGCAATGAGCCTCTTTGCAGAACAAAGACTACATACCACGTGTGAGAGCAGCAAACCACTGCTCTCAAAGAGTTAAGTGTGCTTCAATATAACATAAGCAGTACTGAAAAACTTCTTGTCTTTTTAAAGGCTGTGGGTAATTTCAGGAGTCTATAATCCATAGCCATTAATTACTGATAATGCAGGTCAGGATGGAAAGCTGGATATGGATGATCAATCCTTAGAGGCTCTTGAGAAAAATTGAGAAAGTTCAAGAAAGGCCACCTTGGTCTTTACGTTTGTTTTACTATGTCTGCAGGCCCATAAGGAAGGTGCTTGGGGACTGTACGTGGGCCTACTGCAATCTAATGACATCATTGGGAATGCAGGAGAAAAGGAGCAAAACCCATGCTCCCTCTGAAAGACGCACAAAGGCACAAGTCAAACAAAGGCGGCCCAAGGTATACTGAAACCTTTATTTGTTAGTTAGCACCAATTAGTGGCAGACAGTGGCTTGTATATTCAATGAAATTACCTGAAAAACTTACTATTTTTCTTGCTTCAGAAAGTTTAATTTTATGTTGTTAGGTTATTTTTGAAAAATGAAAAAAAAGCATATGAAATTTTGTTCATGTGAATGTTTGTGAAATACTGAATGAATTAGTGATAGATTTTAATTCACATATTACATTTGCATATCATGTTTACAGCATCAGGCTCTTGGGTAGAAAATATTGCATGACACCCATCTGAATTTGTTCATCAATCCGTGTTTGCAATGCCTGCCAATATCAGGATTGTTTGATTACTTATACTCATAAGAAAGTAACAGGGTAACTGAATCATAGATTACCTTTCATATCAACGTCGGCAGGGAAATTTAAAGAGGCTAATTAAGTTTCATTAAAGCAGAATTCTCAATGTGCAATTCAATAGAAGACTGAAACAGAAATTTCAAATTATGGTCATTTCTGTGACTGTACAAAAATCTACCATGAACTAGGAAAGCATTAGTGAAGCACTCGAATTTTGACTGCACTGTAATTTATGCCAATAGAAAGTCTGCATTAGCATCAGTGAGCTACTGCTAAGTGCTAAGGTCAGTTGTGCATTTCATACTTCAGCTGCAAAGGAAGAATTTTATAGCTTTTCATAGTCGTGGTGCAGTGAAAAGGGTGCTTTATGATGCCACAGACAATTAATTGAGGTACATTACCTAGAAACTAAAAAGGTCACACGTGGAACATAATTGACACCTCATAACCCCTATTAATGATTACAGAAATGCAAATTAGTACTTTTCAGTTTCCAACAAGTAGCATAACACTTCTCCAGCTTTGAATTATGTTTCCATTTGCTTACAATCTTTACTCTTTAAAATGTTTAATTTACTTTTTTAAAAAACGTAACCTCAGTCTACATTAAAAATTATACACTATATAAATTATACTATTCATTAGAAGTCTTTTAAAATGCAATTATTTTTCTGTGTAATAGGCATAGAATAAGAGAAAGGACTGTTACAAATACATGGATGCTTCAGTGACCTCCTTTAAGGCTATGTGCGCTACCTTTCCTGTTTCATGGGATTTCAGAAAAATGTTCTTCTTTGTGAAGGCACACCTGAAAACTTCACAGTACTTCGAAGTTATTCACTTGCAAAATCATACAGAAGAAAGGCGAGAAAAAAATAGGAGAGGATGGGGAAAACAGAAGAAAATGCCAAGTGGTAAAATAACTGAATGTTACAGTGGATAAGATGCAAGAAACCTCCATAGCAGATCTGTGTCTGTAGTGGGTATGTTGGTTACTACAGGGATGATCCAGACAGAGAGAGAACCTGAAGTCAGTTCTGCTTTCAAAATGTTCACAGTGCTTTGCAGTGATTTAAATTCTGGATTGGGATGTATTAACATAATCTAGATAGCAAATGGTAAGGTAATTTTTTAATAATTTATTTTCTTCTAAAATATTTTCAAGAAGCCTAACTTGTAGTTGCACTCTCATTTTAAGAAGAACATTGTGAAGAAACAAATAACTTTAAAACCCCCTGAACTTCCTCCCACTGCTCCCCAAACATGTACTACAGTAATAAAAATCTAAGCACAAACAGAAAGTAAACTAAATCTAACATAGTATTTTATTTCTTTCAGCTTTCTAAAACTTCAAATAAATGTCATATGCAAATATATTTTCCAGCCTGACAAAGTCAAGGTGTAAGAAATTGTCAAGGGTTTCAAGCAAATGTTTTTTGATGCTAACAAAGACTCTATGAATCAATGGTGAGATATCTACTGAAGTTTATATTTATCTCAAAGATTGCTTTTCAAATCCCACTTGTCAGTAGTAGTTTTATTTTGTTTTCATTAATCATTGACCCGCATGCCTCCACACACAAAGACAGACAGGGCAGAGGATTTATCTCAAGTTTAGAATTACAAGGTGGCTCAACAATTTCATAAAGTACGTACTGATGTGCATATAAAGTTGGTATTGCTGGAACTTTTAACTTTCACATTGAGTTGAAATAGAGAAAACAACTTTTCATAAAATCTTCAAGCAGTTCTATAAAAACCAACATACAGCTATGTAAATGATTGTGACCAGTCTGTATCCAGATTAAGATGAACTCCCCCAAAATACTTTCATGTTTTCTAACATTTTGACCCTAAGAAATATAAAGTTAAAATTGGAGATGATTTCAATATTAAAAATGACAAATTATCTGGTTTTAGAAGTAATGAAATCTATTTAGCTGCTTTACAAAATGCTGTCTTTGAACCCTTAGCCTAACCAGTCTACATGAAAAATCGGATATGCTCGTATATGCAATTTTAAGGTTTTCAAGAAATGCAGACATAAGAAGCCAGACTTTTGTCTTTCCTTCCCACATAAGAGTATGCAACCAGCTACACTATAAATAGGCAATTATTTTTAGGAATATACCTCAAACACTCTCAGAACTGGTATGTGGCTACGATCCTATAAGCTATAACAGGGAGTGAGAGGGTAGAAAGATTTTGCTTATTAATGCAAGATTTAACAGACCTGCCAAAATGTACTTGATGTACTCAATAACCACCTGGCACTTTAGTATAGCATACTACTTCTGTTTTGCTGATCACTCTGTGACAGCACAATGCAAGCCATGCTAGGCATGAGCGCTCTCTCACTAGTGAGTCTTTCTTTATGTAACAAATAAAACTAAGCCTGTTTGTTGACTTACTTTTGAAACAGAAAGTTTCCATATGCATCCTGTAATAAGCAGTACCAACAAATTATAGGAATGCTCATGAAAAAAAGTATTTACTTGTATTGGAGAAGATAAAGTATCAATTTATTGGGCCCAGTATAGACCAAGCTGCTGGCTTTGAAGAGCTCCAAGTTACAAACTAACTTTTTCTCCAAAATACTGCATGTGACATTGGAAAATGTCCATTTTTAAAGGGAAATCTGTACAAGTACAGTAAATGATGCGTAAAATTGAGTAGAAAGATCTTCACTTTTTCTCCATATTTATTGTTGCCAACTATTCTCAGGATGGCAAGGGATTGACAGAGCATTCAGTAGAAGTTTCCATCCATCTGTAGCTTGTTTTCATTAAACAGTATAATTTTATGTCAAAGGAATTTATGTTCGGTTCTGACACATATTATACTATATGTCTTAGATATAATAAAATGGTTTCTGATCACGAGAGTTTGAGAGAGATTCATTCATTCCACTTACCTTGTTCAGAATATGCCCTTCGTTTCCTTCACAATAATTTCTGAAGCTTTTCTTTTGGGGAACAGTGGTTTTGCTAGTAGGACGACCATGAATCTTGTACTCCTGGTGATGAAGCGAAAAAGTTTATATTAATATTAAAAATTAAACATTTGATTACTTCCAACTACAACATTCCTGAAGGTTTTATTAGATTATAATATCTCAAGTGAAAATACATACAAATAAATCATGGGTTTGCTGCACTGTCACTACATATAAAGACACATATAAATGAGAGTATATAAATGTACTCGGAAGACAGTTGAAAAACAAAAAGCTTTGTGTAACACAGTTTCCCTTTTTAATTTTTTATGAGTTATTCTAAACATAAAAACTTTTAATTTGTAATAAAAGTGCACTGAAGAAGACATAATAATTCAGGATACCCATTTTTTACACTATTTGGGAAGGACAAATATGTCTGTTCCAGAGAAAAGACAGCCACTATGGACAAAACCAGCAACCAGTCTCATAGATCAAGGCATGCTGATAGCAGCCATAACACAAGAGGATATTTATGTAAATAATTCTGTGAATCAGCAGTGCTACATTTTGAACTACAAAAAATAATTCTTACCTGCAGAGATTACCTAATGACTTCATTTGTCTAAAGCGGGCTAGCCAGGCTCATTATTAACATAGTTTTAGAAGTTTCCAACATTGAAATCAATCTCCTAATGAAAAAACATTCCCAGAATTATAGTAGAAGGAAGTTTTCTCTACTATATGAATGTTTAGTGTTAAAACCCAAGGTACAATTTAGCTTATCTGGGCACAATGAGATCATCACCTTGTTTTTATATCAGCTATTATTTAGGTGTCTGTAACCTGTTGTGCTTCCTTTTCAGGCTTCTACCTTGTAATTGCCAAATTACTCTCATTTTATAGTGTAGATTATATTTTCTAGGCATTTAATCATTCCTGCTGTCCCCTTGATTCTCTCCAAATGTAAGACATACTTCTTGAAAATGAAAGATAGGTAAGGCCTTCTAATCTGGCTCAAGAATGCTAAATCTTGCAGAGCTGTTGCAAGTCTGTTATAAAATATGACTTTCCGCAGCACACAGAAATTACAGACAGACAGTTTGCAAAACAAAATGACCTCTAGATCTTTTTCTGGGGCGGGAGGGAAAAAGAGAGAGAAAAAACCCGAGACTTTTTGGACAATTATTCCCCAACTGTTTGTCCTTCAGTAATTAAATCTGCTGAAGTGCATTTGCCTATTTAGGAACTGGGCCTAGGCAGGGTATCCAGGCCAAAAGAGATTTTTTTGGGAAAACAGGACATACATACAAGATGTTACAGATGCTATTTTATCTCCTCCTATTTTGACAGGGAGCACCAGACTAGGTAATAGCGTCAATCAGTTTTGCACCTGCTCTGTACTATCTTCTGCTAGACCACACTTACTTTATAAAGCATTATTTAACAATCTATTTACTGATGCAGTTTATATGCCAAGTAAAGCATAAAACACACTCAAGACAACACTGACTAGCATTATGTAAATTAAATATTTTGAATATCAAAATATTTTTCATTCCAATTTTAATAACATTTTTAAAAAGGAATAGAACAAGCTCATTTTATAATGCATTTCAAAGCTTCCCTTTGGGTAGTTGGTGAAGGAGGTGGCTGCTTAGTTCTTTTAACAGCAAAATGTGTGTCATTAAGATGACATAGGGCTTCTTTCAAATAAATTTTGCTGTAAATACAAGTTCTTCTAGAAATTAATAGAATATTAAAGTGGCATATTACTTACATAGAAGAATTTGAACTATTTTGTGTTATCTTTTCAAGGCAGTTAAGTGTATAGTGTGCAATCAGTACCTGCAATTCATTTACACATGCTCAGTATGCCCTGTACATTCAGTCACGCTTAATAAAATCAAGGTCTTATCAGGTAGAACACATATATGTGCTGGGTAATTTGTGGTTCTCCTTTACATTTAAAATGTTCGGCTACTTCAGTCTCAGACAGCTTATTGCAGTACCATTTTTTTATTATTAGAAGTTTAATTCCACGTCTGTAAGCAATCTAAATTGGTAGAGAAGGGTGCTCTTAGCATTTAGAAGTTTTCCATTTCACTTTTGTAAGAACTTTTAAGGCTTCACTAAGCAAATAGACCATTTTCCATGACAGTGCACATCAACATGCATTCCCATGTTTATGACGGCCTCACTAGCATAGTATGCAAGCATCCCCCAAGGTATCCAATATTTAAAAGCATGTAGAGGAGAGAAAAGATGTCTCTCATAATAAAAAAATGCCAACATTCATGATTTCATCTGTGATCTTCTAATGATACCAGGAAGAAGTCAGTATGATGGTGTTACTATTAAGTTCTACCAATGTATTTCTAAAGAATTGTAAAAGCAAACAAAAA
Organism: Phaenicophaeus curvirostris; assembly: GCF_032191515.1. NCBI lineage: Eukaryota > Metazoa > Chordata > Aves > Cuculiformes > Cuculidae > Phaenicophaeus > Phaenicophaeus curvirostris. The sequence goes on along the minus strand of NC_091404.1, from coordinate 18,663,971 downwards.
AAACCCCAAAACTCAAAGCTACCTTCCTAAAACCTGGATATGTTTAGCAAGCCATGTACTGGCCATCCTAGAAAACTGGTGAAGGACATGACTCCTTCCTGAGATGGAGATCTGGTGGAAAGGGGGAGGAAGCTTTTGTAATTGGAAAGTAAGAGGGGCCATGCAACCCCGGTCAGTGCAGCTTTAAAAGAAGGGTTGATATTTTTACTCCATACAACTCTCTCTGCTTTTCTGTGGAAGAAGGAAGCAGTATCTACTTTGAACATCAGAAATCTGAGAGGAGATTTAAATTTAACATGCAGTAATGTGACTGCAAATAAACAGATGTGAAAGGAACCACAGAGATCTAAGTCCAGTCTGTTAATGCATTTTACCTTCTGTAATGTTTCATTATTGCAAGCCCCATTTTAATAAATCTATACCTTCAATCTTCAAACTTGTCAGGTGATAGAGACGAGCATGAACCAATCACTCAGTTGTTACAGAGGGGAGCATCCTTGAAAACTGGCTATTGCACTGCCTAACGTGTTTCTAGGCTTAAGTTTTTAAAAACTGCATACTGGGTAAAACAAGACGTGCTTCCAGAAGGTTTAGAAAGACCACATGAGCAACATGGATCAAAAAGGGCTCCAAAAAGGAATAAACACCTTCAGCAAACACCCTGTCACCTTTTGGCATATTACAATGGAGAGGGGGAGCAAGCCTGAACTCTGAGGCTCCCCACAGAGGGATGACACATGACAACAACGGAACAAATACTGGTTCTGCTCCACTGAGCAATCTATTCCTTCATGCTGTGAGCCTCTCTGAGGATTCTGAGGATTTTTTGCTTTTCTTCTGTCTAGAGTTTCCCTAGGAGCAAAAATGCAGTATAAAAGACAAAACAAAATCATCATGGAATGTTTCTTTGTATTTATAGCACAGTTTTGATCACATTCTTTATGTATTTAGAAAGCCATTAGCAGCATTTCAAGGTTGTCTGCCGAACTTGCTTGATAAATAACTTCATGCCAGTAACAGTGAAAGAAAACAAAATAAAAAAGCCATCTGTGAACCCCAAAAACTTACTATTCAGTATTTTTATCTCCAAGAATTATTTTGGATTTTAATCGCTTCTAGTGCAAGATATTGGTTAATGACTAAAACCATCTCCTGACCGGTGACATTCTGAATTCACAGTCTTTACTATGATCTGAGAGAGCGAAAAGAACTGAAAAAGAAGAGGTTTTTTTGCAGCCAGCTAAACTTGCTGCGTGTGTTGATGCCCAACCCTGCGACAAGTGGCAGGAAGGTGAATTTCTGCTCCATTGCCTTTCCCATGAAGGAAAGCATAGAAACATAGAATTATAGAATAGTTTGGGTTGGAAGGGACCTTAAAGATCACCTAGTTCCAACCCCCCTGCCATGGGCAGGGTCACATCCCACTAGATCAGGCTGCCCAAGGCCCCATCCAACCTGGCCTTGAACACCTCCAGGGGTGGGGCAGCCACAACTTCCCGTGGCAACCTGTTCCAGGGCCTCGCCACTCTCATGGTGAAGAAATTCTTCCTTATATCAAGCCTAAATCTGCCCCTCTCCAGTTTATACACGTTCCCCCTTGTCCTACCACCACAAGCCTTTACGAATAGACCCTCTCCAGCTTCTTGTAGCACCTTTCAGGTACCGGAAGGTCACTACAAGACCTCCTCAGAGCCTCCTCTTCTCCAGGCTGAACAAGTCCAGCTGTCTCAGCCTGTCCTTGTATGGAAGGTGCTCCAGCCCTCTGACCATCCTTGTAGTCCATCTCTTGTAGCATAATCAGATGATGCTTCTGCACAGGATGTAAATAATGGCTTTTTGTAGGTCCATGCCATTGAGGTATAGCATGTCCTGACTGTCTTCCCTGAGGGCTGAAGATGAGTTACTGAAGTTTTAGGAAAGCCCTATACATTTACCCAAGGCTTCGTTGAGATTAAGGCCAAGATAACAGCAAATGAAGTTATCATAAACAGAACAGCAGAACTAGTCATCGGTCACTCCTACAGGCAAGGCAATATTTGAAGAGTGTCTATCAGCTTTTAAACCTCTCATATCTTTCATCACTTCTTATTACTGCACAAGTTTCAGTCAAATGTGCTGCCATTCCAAATGATCCAACTAATCATTTGATGAAGGACTTGATTCTCAAATTTGATCCTCTTAAACAGAAAGGCTTTGCAGACTGATCCTACTTAATCTACTGCACACTTACAACTTAAATTGTGTGAATACTACTAACTTAATTCCAAAATTACTTGGGAACAATTATCTTATTATTGACTGTCTCTTACATGCAGATCACCCACACATCCTGATCAACTTTACAGTGCAGTTTCCTGTCAAGGGTCATTAACTCTATTTTCATGTACTCTGTGATAGCTCCATTTTTATTGTAGCCATAATGAACACTTAAATTCATAGTAATGAAGCAAGATTTTTTTTTTTTGCAGTATATATTGATGACTTTTTCAGATAATGTCCTTGGACTTAACCTAGTGATTAAAAAGATTCAGAACCTTCTATGTTCTATATTTCATTTTCTTAGAAAGAAAGTTAAAAAAATGACATTATTTTCAAGTCATGAATCAGTGAACAGTCCTGTTCTTTTTCTCCAAAAAGTGCTATACGTGAGGCTGGCAGCTCTGTGCCTGTGAAAATGCTGTATCATAATCCACACCAGTAGATCAATGAACTGTTGGACAGAACCACGCAAAATCACCTCCCTTCCCATTATCATGCTTTCTGGTCTTCCAAGCACAAATTACCCATCAACCTCTTTGACCTAGTTCCAGAAATGCTGCCGTAAAGAGCACCTGTCAGAGTGATGCATGTGCAAGCCTGGTACAATGACAAATAGGAAGCAATAGCAGTTATCACAAGGAATAACAATTCAGCCACAAATCTGGCTCAGCATCAGACTGGTTTGATTTCCCACTACAAAATCTCAAAATTGCTGCTGGATAGGACATTATCACGGCAAATCTTCATGATGCACCATAGGACAAATTGCTAGTGAGGTGTGTGACTGCAGGAATATTCTCCGGTCCTTTAAACACCTGACTCCAGATTACTTTCCCCCTCAGTAAAGCCTGCAAACGACAGCATGGAGGAATTTCTCCTCTTTCTCTTATCAGATCAACTTCTAGAGTTGAATTCACAGCCTGACATCCTGGAGGTACTCACCACTGCAGTCCTTAGTATTTTCTGTCTGTTAAAAAATAGTGCTTAATTAAAAGCATATGTGCTTTCAAATTGTAATTAGTCACATTTGAAATCTCCAGAGAGGTAATGTTTGGCTTAGATTTTTATGCTTATCTACTGCTTCTAGGCTAGAGGGACAAATCCGAAGATTTTCCTACTAGACATTTGGTTTTGGCATTAGTAAAGCTATGCGAGGAGAACGGATAGACAGGAAGTTAATTGGCTGTGTCCATTACCATGGAGCCCTGAAGTTATCACTATAGAAACTATGATGGGGAGTCTGCCACAGTGATAACAGGCTTGTGTGCTGCCCTCACTTTATAAATTGCAAGGGCACAGGCCAAGGGATGGAGCTGAGAGGCAATACTCATGCATAGCAGTGAATGGACTCTCACATACTCATTTGTGAGTTTAGCAATATGGAATTTAAAGTCTGTAATAAAGACTTCCATTTCCTTTAATGAATTATGGACTTAAGTTCAAGGGGGTCTTCTGAAGCCAGAGTGGTTCTGTCTATGGTGGCAATTTAACCCACTCTTGAACTCAAATGAGTTCTCTAAAGTGGCTTGCATCCTCCCATGTAAAAGGAATGGTTTGTTTCAAACTCAAGCTTAGGGCTTGAACTCTGAGCTTTCAGGAATATCAGAGCCTAAAGGATAAACGTCCGAGACTGTGCACGGAAAGAACAAGTACCTAGGACTCGTGCCTGGGGAAAGAACATCCTCTGATCACACAGAACTTGTGGAGAGGTAGGGCAGGATGGCAGTTTTTCAGAGAAATTCCTCCCACAATTCCTACCTTACTCTGGTCAGTATTTTAAAGTGACAAACTGCTTTGCTGGTGGAGGTTTTCCGGAAGGCCTTCTCTGGGAAGGGGAAGAAAAGAAAAGGCAGGAACAACCAGAGCTAGGGAAGTCTCCCTAGGTCAAAAGGATCAAGTGACATCACATTCAGGCACTTACATCTGCCTTGGCATGGGGGCAGGATATGTGAGTGTGTCCGCAAGCTTCAGCGCTCACAAGAAATGCATCCATACATCAGCGGAATTGCCCGATTCCCTCCCCAGTCATGCAGAACTCAGTACTGTATCATCCAATTTCTCCTAGGCAGTGAATGAAAATGCTTGCCAAAACCACAAATTCATAGTAAGTGATTGTAAATTCTGCAGAAATTTGTCTAAAGGCTTGGCATTTTAAGATATACGTTTTGGCTCTTCTCTGATTCACTTTATTGAAAAAACAGAAGGCAAGGGTAGAATAGATTGTTAACACTAGAACACTGTTCTTTAGATGTGGCACAGGCAGTATGTGAATTCACGCCAGCGAACAATAATTCTATGAATTATCAGCTAGGAAACTGTCACAGTGAACCTGCAATACGCACTCAGGACATTAATTAAAAATTTAACATTTCCATCAGAGTTTCTAGCAACAGATGACTGCCAGCTTCCAAAGTGCATACAGAAATATTAGTGGCTAAAGTTTTCAAAAACCATCTGCCTGATTGAGGAACAATTCTTACCATGATACCCACATTTTCACCACAATATCCAATTTTCACTTTTATGCCAACACAAAACAACATTTAAAAATCTATTCCTAAAGCACAGGTCGAGGGAAGACATTTACGTGAAAACTTACGGGCATTCTAGCATTTCTTAAAAGATATTTTAGTAGTGAGCTGAGCACTTTCATCTGGTCTCCAGTAGATGGTGGCACAAGCTAAAACACTAAAATATTTGGTAAACAGATGATAGCAGCAATAAAATGACAGCTTTTGGTTTTAATAAGATTTCAGATTTTTTTATCTGCTACTAGAATTCTTTCTGCTTTGTTCTCCTTATTCCAATTCCTGTCTTTGTTAAATTTATTTAAAAGAGAGAAAGGTGTGTTTTATTGTCTTCATTCAAAACTTAATTTTAATATTCTTTGATATTGTATTTTATGTTGTAATTCTACTAAATCAAAAGGCCTTCACTTTATCACTCCTGATCACTCTGTTTGTTACTTATTTAAATTATTTAGAACAGAAATAATAATACAAGAAGGGCAATACCACTATTAGCTCAATTCACACAGAGTTATACATTAGCAGGATGGGGCATGGTAGATCCCCAGACTACAGAAGCACCCTCATTGCCTTAGCAGAGGCCAAAGAAACAACAAAAAAAGACTTTTCTGCAAGTATTTGCTCCATAGCGCTATACAATGAGGTTCATAAATCATCCCTGTTCCAATACCAAGAAATGGTGAGAGAAACAAAAGCAATTCACTGTTCTTTTTTTTAGACTATTAGCAATTGGGAAGCAACGGATTGATTTGGTGCGACTGTAGCCACAGCAATGCTCAGCCAACATCCAGCCCCGCAGCTCTCTGTTAGGTAAAGACCATGTCTAATCCTTTAAGTTTTTCGCAATTTTAAGTCAAAATTTGCTGTTGAATTAGATAACTGCTGCCTGGGTAGATCAAGGTGAGATGAAAGGAGAGATAAAATGAGCTTTCAGAACTTACCAATCAACAGAATGATCTAATAACTGGAGGGCCCCTTTGCAGTTTCTCTTATTAGTTGGTGGCCAAACAGGAACAGCAACAAAACCCATCCATTTTCTCTCTTGCTCAGAGTGAAGATTGTACTAAAGCTTAACCACATAGAGCATTGCAGCAAAAGAGTAATCTGAACAAGCACTAAAAAACTTGGCCCTTTCAGCAAGGCAAGGCACAGCGCAACTACCCAAGTGCTTAGTGTTTACTCTAACATTATGAAGTTCAAGATATCTTAACATCCAATATTTCCAGTTTCAAGCAGCTCCAGTTCCTCCTTCCACGGCTACCTACACAAATTAGTCATATTCATGAAAGAAAGACGTTTCAGAGGATCAGATTTACAGTACAGAATTCACTTCTATGAGAAAAGTGATGACTGTAGAATTATGCAAATTATGATTCAAAAGTCTTTACTCATTTATATCTATATACACAAACTAAGATATATGACACACTCCCTCACAAGCAAATATAAGTATCCTTCAAGGCAAGGCTGCTTTACAGTTCCACAAACAATCTCACAGGATTATTTATAATGATTTTCAGGATTTAAAAATTGAACAGGAACTATGATTAGGATTGTTCTCAGAAAGGAAAAGTATATCCATTCAGAAGGGACCAAGTCACTGATACTTCATTAGTTTTTAAAATGTGTTCCAAATCCCTCTCCACTCCATTTACCAGTATATACACGCACATAGAATGGAAATGCAGACTTGCATTTAACTAACAACCAAAACATCCAAAAAACCAAGACATGCACAAGAGCTGCAAAACCTGTAGAAGCAGGAAAGGTTATCACAAAAGAATATACTGAACTAATTGAGTGTTCAGCCAACAATGAATAAAGACTGGAATAACAACATTGGAAGTGTACTAAAGGCCACCCAAACTGGAAAATATTTATTGCTCAGGTACACAGTGACATTAGACAAAAAAGATTTGTCAGACATTCTACACTGCGGAATTCTTCCTCAAAATTCCATGAGGGAATATGGTCCATTGAGTCATTTAAAGTCAGACTTACCAAAACTCTAGAAAGTTTCTGATTAAATACGCAAGTTTTGACAGGGAACTAGACAAGGTTATTATCAGTGGTTATCTTTTTGCATCCCTGAAGTTTGACTACTTTATAGACTCTAATAAAAAACACAGATAATAACTCTGTATAACTTTAGGAAACGAGACTTCTTCAAAGTAAGTTACTGAATAATGACATAATTAAATGATGTAATCTTTTGTTTACTTTTACATTATTTAAAATTAGAGATGGAATAGGTTAGTTTAGGCTATTTTTATAGGAGTTCAAAACTGAAGATTTTGTTCCTATAATGGGTTTGCAAAGAAAGGTTTACCTTCAGCTCCCTGCCTCAGCCCTTATTTGCATATTTAGACTGTCAATGCACGTCAGCACCTACACATTTCCACACAGTTTTGACAGCAGAGGTTTGGGTGTGAAGCTCAGCAGGAGGAAAGGTGGGGAAGAGAACGGGGTGCTGAGAAGAGCAGTACTGGACACTCAGAACTTCAAGCTGCATGAACTACATCCCGCATTGGGTGGTGGAGGACACACAGAAGCCCAAAAATACAGGAGTCAAAGCTATTGAGGTAGAGAGGAGAACCCAAAATCTGCCTTTGTCTCTCTGATTAAGCTATGCTAGAGAGGATAATACAAACCCAGCACACTACTACTAACCACCTGTACTTTTTCAAAATACAAGCCCTTTTAACAAAGTAATGGGATAATTTCTCCACGAGCAACATCTGCTGCGTAACAGATTATTTTTAATTAGAATGTGTGTGTCTACATGTTAATGCATGCACATACACACACATAAACGTAAGTTTATATTTCATTTTGCTACTTTGCCACTGCAAAAAAAAGTTGGGTTCTTTTTTCCTTTATCTGGAGTAGTTCTGCATTCCAGAAACGTATCCCAAGAATGAAACGGTGTGAATATTTGTTAGCTACAAGACCTTCCCAGGAAAGTCCCAAACCACTGAAGTTATCAAAAAGATTTTAAAAAATGAAACGTTTTTTGTCAGGCTCTTCTTTTGTTCTAAAGCTCTGTAGCACTTGGATTTATTTTGTCTTGCCCTGAAACCAGAAACTTTTGCCGAGTTATATTTTCATAAAGTAAGCCTTGCTATATTACTCTTAAAATGACTAGACCCATCTTTAGTAAATAACCAATCTCATACTTCTATTTTGACATCTAATATTTCTCCAAGTTGAAGAAATACCACCTTTGTCTTTTCTGATGCTGCAGCTATTAAGCTCTGCTATTCCAATTTAATTCTGCAGTGGATGCTCTTTCTCCCACCCCACACTGGATGATGCTCTTTTCCCAGGTCAATCTTTGTGCTCTGCAGCATCTGTACGATTGCCAACAAAAGTGCATAATCTGTCAGCTTCACTTAAATGCTAATAGTTTATTATACCTTAATGTTTCGACACAAGGGCTACGGTAGAGTAAAAGGTGGCTACACCTCCCTGTATATTCCAATGATCCTCTCCTCTTGAGTGAGAAACAGCTGCAGTTTTCATTCTCCCTCTTGGTTTTTTTAATTTTGTCAGTCATAGAATAATCAAAGCAACCACTTTTTGCCATCAATTCAAGTGGTACCACACACTTTCTGGACAGAGAACGAACAATTCATTTTAAACGGCAATATTTCCATTTGACTGCTTTAGTGTGGAAAAAAACACTTCTAATCTTTTGAAGCTACATACAGAAAAGATTACAAAAATGCCAATGTAGAGGAACAGAGAGAAGAGGTGAGGGCTACTGGAAATGAGGGAGCATGAAACTAGTGCCCCTCAGTAAACCAGTGAACTCTTTACAGTACACAACTGAATTTTACACTATATATAAAACAGATAAAATAACATAGTGAATATATAGAGTGTTATCTTAAAAGTAAGGTACATCTGAAACTGCTAAAGCAAAAAAGAACTACTGCAAGCACGGAAAAAGGCAACTTGAAGAAGTGGTAATTCTAAATGAGATAGGATAATTAAGTCTCTTTTCTTAATCAGAATAAAACTGATTATTAAAATGTTTTTCAAGTTTTTATTTGTTTCCATTTCAATCTTGAATATGCTTTATGTCCATTAAATGTTTATTTAGGGCATAATCATACAAGTTACCGAATGAATCTTCAACTCCAAAGCCTTCAAAGGAAGTAAGAATTCCCTTCATTTAAGACCCAGGAGGTAATCAGTATATGTTATCAGAAAGGAGGAGGTGGTGGCATCACAAACATTTGTGGATTTTTGACTCATTGGATCAGACTGTGTGTGCAGAGATGACTAAACAGACAGTTCTTGGGACAGAAGGGCAATCACTACCATCTGAGGATAAACCCATTACTTTTTGGGTGACATAATACACCACACAATCCAGTTAGGCTAAATGCCTCCATAATCCAAGTCAGAGATGGCCTTTCACTACATCTGCAGTCTGGATCACCACTGAAACTCCATCTGTTTCTGCTTGTATTGCAATGGCCCTGCTCAGAATGAAAATACAACTCATGGTGGTATAAAAACTACAAAATAATTAAAACCTACTTACTGAGTAGGGGTTTTTGTTTGTTTTATGAAAGAAGGTACTTAGTTTCTGAGGCCCATTTTATCCCCTAGCAGCATGATTTTAACAGGCTTAAACACAACCAGCATGAGTTTAGGTGCTGGCCTTGAACTTTGGAGCTGCTGCCCAGAGTACCATTTGTGCAGCTGTAGGGCACTAATCAGCACGAGTAACCAGAATGAAAACGCAGGCCCAGAGTTACCGCCACGATGCGCGTGGTCACACGGGACTCCATGATAAAACAGGAGCTGGAAAACCAGATCATAGCAGAGTATCCTTGTCAGGAGCAGCAGGGACCTCGGGTGGGCAAGTGGCCAGCACAGCCATCCCTGCGTGGTACAACTCGCTCTGCTTCCCTGATCCCTGTGTTTACTGTGTCAGCAAGGAACACCATGTCTGTGCTAATGCAACACGCAGCTGCAGGATGGAAAGAGGCATCCACATGCAGAGCTGTCTAATCTTACAGACTCACCCACTGGCCTCCTACTTGTAGGGAACTCGAAAATTCCAGTGTTGCATAAATATCATTAAATCATTATAAAATGTTAGAGCTCTAGCAAAAATTAATGTAGATATAGGGTGTGTAGAACCTTTTCTTTCACTAGCCATCTAGCACAAATCTCTTCTAGCTCCTGTATTGCAGATGTATTATTGATACAGAAAAGGAATGGAGCAATGATTACACTACTTGGATTCTGCAACCACCACACTTGTGCCAAGTAAAAGACTGCAAGAGGCCAGGCAAAAGAGTTGTTTAGGATTTCTGATACTTTCACGCTTTTATAATGCAAGTATTTTATAATTGAAGCCTTATTGTTAATTATTGTTTCTCATGACTCAGCTACTGTATAAAGAGAGAATGATTTTAAATGGTTTTATTTATTGACCTATCTCTATGTTTGACGAGGAAGGCAGTGAAATCTCAACGAATGAAAATATTCTATAATTTATTCATAATAACATGTTTTTGTGATTATTTCTTGCATCTGATAAATACAGGATGTGTCATGGAGGCCTACATGAGCTGGCCACAAAGTTGCAGTTTTCATAGAGGATATCTATAAATTTCTATATATTGCATGGAAAGCTCCAGAATTAATGTTTTGACATTTTATGTATTCACACAGACTAAAACACATTAAAAATGGAAAACTTCACAATCTAATCAAGAAAATCCACAAAACCCAGGTGTTTAATGCTTATAAATAAATAAAACAAAATTCAGAGAAACTAATCACTATTTCTGATCTGCATCATAATTTCCTTTTCTTATTTAAACCTCCTTCTACAGTTAAAGAGTCATAAGTATTTGTGGTATTTAGCTGTTTTTCATTAGCATACTTCAAGAGTTGAGATTTTTCTAATTTGAACACTAACATAATTTAACTCTTACACCTTTCAGTACTTCACGTGGTACTAAAGTACACATATTTAAGACAGACGCTCTTTTAGTTGCTGTCAGTCATTGGCATCAGTTAATTTGTTTTTATAGTACCTTTCTCATTAGAAGCTTTTTCCAAGTCCCATTCATGTCACAGAATCGAGCTAATATTGCTCATCAAAAGGTACTGTGCTGTACTTTGTGTTACAGGAATTTTTAAATTTACTCTAATCGTATGTAAATCTAAGTTCTAGTTGATTATAAGCCCTCCACAAAGATAAATTATTGCAAACCAATCTTCTGCAAATGAAAATGATTGCAAAGCAGATTATATTCATACTACATATTCTCCCACTAATTCTTACAGTCTAAAAGAAAATAACTTGTTCTTTTCCATTAAAATATAATTGAAAACATACGGCATTCCTTCCCATTTAATTTACATAGAGCAACTAATGAAAAGTACTGCAGTGAGACTGGGCTTCAGTTGGAAGTAATATCGGAAAAGCAATGTCATCGCAGCATGGGTTTAATTACTCAATTTTTAAACTAATTCTAAGGGCTTTTTAGTAAATGCCTGCTTTAATAGTCTTAGCATGCTTTGGTTAGTATATGATTCAGATGAAAAAGAACAATTGTTTTTAAACATTATAACAAAGACTCCCTCCGGAAATGTATCCATCCAGTCACTTTGAGATGCTTTTCAGATAGAGCGCTGTCTTTCCTGAGGGACATACGTACAGGTCAGCTGCAGCACACTGTGCAGGAGGCTTTGGAAAGAGGCTGGGCAGACGCTGAAGTCTATATGATACTCTAACATTTTAGGCATAAATGATTCCTGAGATTTCTCTCAGCCTTACATTTCTATGGTTATGCCTGTAGACTTCCACTTTCATTTTCAGAAAAGGAAGTATCATAACTGGGATTTAATACAGCAGTCCTGCAATGGTTAGATGCTGAATAAGGTTACTCATTAATTATACTGAAACTGTGACTTGTTAGGGGGTGACTGTTTTAAAATACATTTAAAAAGAATTACATAAGGAAATGACATTTCACTTTGTAAATCTGGTTTTATGGAAGTGAGACTGCTATAAAGTAATGGATGTTGCAGTTCTTTGGAAGAGCTCTTATGGGGATTACTGCCTGCCCTGACTCTGCGAAGAACTTTAATGTGCTTTAGCTTGTACAGTGACTTCATGCCTTTAGTTGAAATCCCCTGGTTATACCTTAACTCACTCTCACTTGAAGATAACACCCATATTTAAAAGAGAATACTTTTTATTTCCCGGCCAGTACACATCTTGCTCCCACGTGCAGATTTACACATGGTTTCAAGTGACAAACACTGGAATCAAGCTTTATATCAGTGTAGTAAGCTCTCTGATGTACACATTTGTCATGTATGTGAACACTTCAGTTCATTACACCTTTTTCCGATAACAAAGATCTAAGTTTTCTGAAACTCTAGCAATAGGAATAGCTAAAAAATGAAATATTTACAATAGTCTCTGAACGTATAACTTCTCACTGCTGTTTCCTCAAGAAATTTAACAGCTATCTGATGCCTATTTCGATTTTTTTCTTGTGACAGAGTGTTCTCCAATTATTTAAATGTGCATTTCATTAGCAAGCAATACACATAGAATGGCTTATTCCAGATAATTTCTGCTAGAATGCTGCATGGCAACAATTCTAGCTACCTTTAATAGCAGGAAATTGGTATGATTTTCACTAACCTTGATTGGTTACAATCTGAAATGCCTACCCACATTACTGCTCGTGTTCCATTCCTCATGCCTCTGCACCTAAGCATTCACTTCCCCTGAATATCTTCTTGTGCACAAATGTTTCTCCATTGACCTTTAACATATTTCATTATCTTGCAATATTGTACAGTGGACAGGATTTCCCTGGTTTCTTTGTTAGCATTGTGAGGCAAAAAGCCTGGGTAAAAATTCTTTAAAATATCTTAAGACCCATTTTGCACAATTGCATAACAATAGCTGTAGGATGAGTACTGATGGAACCATACAAGCTGTAGAAGCTCTTTGGGATCTACCTACAAGGCCATTGAACCAGAATGACTGGTAGACTGAGACGATCACTTATTCAGTGAGCAGGTAGCCTGCTTGTTCACATTTGCTTCTAATGAATTCAAATTGGCTCCAGGGTGATCACAAATTGCTGGAGCTGCATTAAACAATGGATCAAACCTTTAATTTTATATGCAGAGTTTGCATATGAGATGTAGTTGGCACGTGAGCACCTTTTTGGCAGTCAGCTTTCCTCTTATGTGTCAATTTGGCGTTAATTTCAGTCAAATTTAATAAATAACTAATTTAACCAAGAACACAGTCAGTTAACAAGGCCTGTAATCACGGTGATTTTAGTGACATGAAATGTTTAAGATCAGCCCATATCACATCTAGTAGGCAACCCAGAAGATAATTTCTAATCTGCTTAATTTTGAAACTAGTTATCTTTAGGAATTACTATGATGAAATCATACTGCTTTCTGAGCTACTATGGTTTCTTTCTGAATACATAGTGGTTCTCTATACAGACAGTGAAAACTGCAGAAAATTTTAAATCGTTGTACTTTTACAATGCCTCTGGTAATTACGTAACAACTACAAAATCAAAAAGAATTCACAAATTAAAATCAAAGATACAAAAAACCTCTGGGAATTCTGGATATTACTCTTCTGTTCTACCAATACCTTTTCTTACCACTCTTCCAGCGCTAAAACACACAAGAGCAATCTCTTTTCAGATGATTCCCTTGCCTCTCCTTCTTTTCTTTTTATTGGAAACCAGTGATAAATCCTTGAAGCACAGCATGGGGACTACACGCTATAATCCTTTTAACAGCCCTTTCTGGGAGATTTAGCAAAGAGAAACAACTGCAGATGGTGACATTGGACTTGGAAGAAACAAAAAACCTAGCCTCAACTGTAAGTTTAAGCTGAATTCCAGGACTGTGAAAGTCCTAAATAAAGTGAATGGGGAAAGTCAGAAAACTCAGACAGAAAAGCACTGGATCATAGATTATTCTCTGATCATGTTTTCAGTGCTGCCGGCGTTACCATGCAGATTCAATGCCTCTCAGAAACCATAAACTTAGGGGAAAAAATAAACTTTCTAAAGTAGCCATAAAAGCCCATTCTGAAGCATATTTTTGCTGGAGGTAGTAGCAGGCATTTCCACTAGATATGGAAGTTTCTCGTACCTATAACCATGTTTTGTGTGATACCTTTGAAAAATGTCTATAAATAGACACATTTTTTTTTCCCCTAGAGTGTATTTTTCCTGATGTTTAGTTAGTGAATTGCTAGTTATCAAGCAATTTACTTTCTGAGTAAAACATGCTTTTCCTCTACATTTTATAACATTTGCATTTATATGCACAGGGCTTCTGTCTATGAGGAGAATCCACTGCTAAAGTTTCTTCCGATCTTTTAAGATGAGCATAGAAATACAGGCTTGTGCATCTTTCTCTTCATTTCCTATAATACATTACTAATTCCTCATACCTTCTACTGTCGATTATGTGATGGAATTAGAAAAATAATACCCTAGTTGATGGAGCTATAGCGCTCCACAAATAACCACAGCTACTTGGAGTCTATTCATGCAGCAGCATACATTACGCCGTGCTCTGTGTGTGCTGGAGTGTACTACAATGCTTGCTGATCATGGCATAATTGACATGAGCCTTCCCCACACTCCACAGTCTCCAGTTAACGTTTGAGTTTTATATCACATAAAATAGAACATGAGTACATTATGCATGTATAAAAGCAACTCAAATAAACATAGTTGTTACAATTGTATATCTGTCAGTGTATTAAAATATTCCCTGCCACAAAATGTGCTGTGAAGAAAGGCTTCTATAACGAAGTCCATTTCCCCTTTCTTCCTCATCTCCGTTCTTGCAGAATCAGAACTGGAGGAAATATCCTTGCATACTATCCCTTTCATCAAATAATTTTACTATCAAAAATAAACTTGAGTAGAGTAATATAAAAATATGGGTAACGACAGGATTTAAAAAAATATGTTTTACAAATTTGAATTTCTATGAACTGTAGATTTCTTAAATTTAAAAGTTCAGGTACAAGTTTGGTATGACTCATGTAAATTCTTCAGCACAGAGTGTTTTGATTGCACTGTGTTTAAAGAAATGCCTTGTTCGACAGAAACAAGAAAGAATAAGATTGTTAGTCAGCAAAACCTCTTAAAATACTTAAGAAATAAAGTATAAAAGATTAATTAGAAATCATTAAAATTCATTTATATATACCATGACCTTCTCAAAACAGGAGGAATTGCAAGTCCTTGTATACCAAGTGCCAATATACAAATTAAACTTCATGCTGAAGAGCATTAGCCTGTCAGTGACCATTCGGATCTAACAGTATGAGTGTAAGCAGCAACACGTACTGAAGTGTCAGCTTAAATAAAAATACAGATAATTTTTTTTCCCATTCAGTAAACAAAGGACACTTATAAAGGGCAGCATTAACACAGAGGTAGAGGAATGTCTTCTCTTAATGGTGCTATCAGAAAAAGGGAGAAGGGACTGATTAAAATCTAAACACCAGGAACCCAGACATTCCCAGGACACGCAACAATTTGTAACAACTACAAGAAAAGAATATCGAAGAAGAAAATAAGTCGGACCTGTCAGATAAAGTCACTAAGTTCGTGATTCAGCAATGGTTCATTGTTAGCCCAAAGGTCAAACATGCAAGAGAAGATATTGCAGTAGTTTATATTCTAGGGAAATGATAAGTACACATTCACAAAACCATTAAACTTTAAAGCCATAAATTAAAGCAAGACACCACAGCCTCCTTACACTTTGTTGCCTGACTGCAACAGGTTTTTTTTTTTATTTTTGTTTTTTTTTTTTTCCCAAGCTAAATTGACTATGAAAACCAGCCTCTAGCTTTCAGAGACATCTGAGTATCCAGATACTGATTCTCACTGCATCTTCACTTTTGTATTGCATGATCATAATTTGAAGACTCTTCCTGCTCCACAGCACCATGAACAGAAAATTTTTTTTTTCAGGATTTTGAAATTATTTCTGAATTACGAAAGTTTAAGCAATCACCTTGATAAGAGTCTAATATTTCAATACTAGTTTATACTGAGGCTCTTGTAATCATGCCATTAAAAAAAAGGTAAGGAAGATCCTGGTGTTTGACTTGTTCACTCTGTTGGAACATTATAATTTATTGTTCTGATATAGATGAATTTTCCTGTCAGTGAGTGGTAGGATCACTCTGCATTTCCAGCTTGTTAGTGACATCTAACAGACCTTTAAATAAGCCAGCAGTAATTTAGACCATCAGGGGCTGGGTACTGTGAAAGACATTAGCACTTGTCCACCAACTTATTGGGAATTCTTTTGTTCATATTTACTTACAAACAGAGAATACTTGAGGTCAGAAGGGATCCTCTAGTCACTTAAAGGAGCTAGATGCAAAGTTAGACCATGTTTTTCAGGGTTGTGTCCAGCTGAGTTTTGAATATTTTCAAGGATATAGATTCTAACCATACCATCCACGATGCATATTTCTGCAATTGCTCCAAATATTACACTATATTAGCTACAACAGAATGTAATTCATATAGTGAAGGCATTTTATCTAGTTCCAAATAATTGATAGTTGTAATCTTTAAGCAATTTGCTTGACAGCTAAATGAAGAGCATGGCTATAGGCAGCCCCACCGGTTATTTCCGAAGCCATGCAAGGATCAAACTACCGGATTTACAAAGTCTTCACTAAGCTACATAAAAACTTTCAATCTTTTGCTGTGATCACAGCTAATAACATCATTCATTTTGATTTCATAATATAATCAGATCAAAAGCAAAGTAACATGAGTTTAATTGAGACAGGCTCACTTGAGTAGCCTCAGAACAGTAAAAATAACATTTAAAAAGACTTGACTAATATTTGCTTGCAGAATTTAGCTGTAGGCCATGGACTTGGAGATAATTACTCATAATGGAACGCTAATAAAAATCCTATGTAGTTCAGTTCTTTTCATGCATTTTAAAATTTAAAATGCACTGCAAATGACTTAGTACATTTACGTGCACATGGCAAAACTTGCACCTTTTTTTCATTGCAGACAAAAGTGGCATCCAGATTTAGGGTAATAAACAGCTCCTCAACTACTGTTCACAACCAACTTCTCATATATTTACTTCCGTTTCAGAATGAATGGTAATAACAATGCCTCTTTCATATGTTGTAATAAAAAATTAAAGAAGACCTGTTATTTCTACCATTTTCAGCATATCTCCTTGCTCAAGTGAATTTATGATCTGAATTCAGTTCTTACTTGCTGAAAAAAACCATATGATTATCAAGTCACAGAATCACTAGGTTAGAAAAGACCCACAGGATCATCAAGTCCAACCATTCCTATCAACCACTAACCCACTTAAAAATGATCAGTGCTATGTTTATACTGGACTTCCATAGAGATTTTTCTATAATAAAGCTGAGTATTCTAAAAGGGTGCAAGGATGTTTACCACTTTATTCCAGTTTAACAGCAGAGCACAACTAAACTAGGACCCTCTAAAGAGGTGAGAGATGAAGTATTCTAGCAAAGAAACAGATCCATTCAGGGCTGAAATACCAAGTCTATGGGGTTATTTTGGGGTTTTTTTCCATTTGTAGATAGACTGTTGTACTACATTCTTCCAGGGTCACGCAAACAGACACTGTGTCTTCTGAATTTCACAAGGGAAAAGGAGTGGTTGTCTTCTTTTGGCTGTCACAGAGAGAGCACCAAGATGATACTTTACTTAACTTGGCTAAAGATAAATTATCACTCAGTTATTCACCTCCTAAAATAGCTCTTCTAATGGTGTGACACATTTTTAACTATATCATCGTGAATAGCAGCACTGTAATTACATACAAGAATTCACTGAAGTAAACATCTAATTTCTGAAGTGTCAGACAACAGGCAGCATCACGCAGACTACAGCTCCACATTTTAGCAGTAATCAATTCAACTAACAATAGAGCTGATTGACAGGAAGCTCTATGCTATTAAAAGCCAAACATAACAAAAACCAGATTTTGTATAAGCAATGAAAAATGTATGGACCATCTCCATTCTCCCCTCATGTTGTCTTCCTGCAGCAAAAAATAGTAACACAGCTGAAAGCCAAAGCAGGCTTATTGCACCATCTTTAACTAACCTCCAAGTCTAAACTGTTGCGCAAAACAGAGCAATCACTGGCCGATTTCTGTAGTACAGTTTTTGTGAGTCAGCATTCCTGGGTCCAGGAGGAATGGCAAAGGAACTTCCACATGCCAAACTTCTTACTCGATTAATACTGGCTAATAATTACCATTAGTTTGATTTCTAGAGTGAAGAAGCTAACTGTAATAATCCCCTAGGATGTGCAACAGTGAGAACAGGAGCAGAAAGAGGCAGTAATTTTTACTACCAACATAAATATTATTAATTTAAAAAAATACCTATGGCTGCGATTCTGGTACATAAAGGCTAGAAAACAGCAAATAGACAAACTGCTATGGAAACACACAAACTAAACCACAGATTCCTTTTCAAACTGAGTTGCAGTGTGTGATTTTCCCTGTTTGCTATGCAATGCAAACCTAACAAAATCTACTACGGCAGTGTGAGGTTCAGCTATAGAAAAACAATTGTAATAACCTGTAACTACTGTCTTCTCCTCTTAACCTTAAAGGTTCACTGCCATCTCTCCATGCAGCAAGAATAACCTGAGACATTCCATCTTTCTACGACATGATGAATGAGCTTCGATTAAAAGCAGCTAAAAGAAGAAAAGCTACTAATGTGCTTTATACAGTCAGTGATCAGTTCCTGACATGTAATATTTCATTTGCTTTAGGACATTAAGAAATGTTGTGTACCTAAAAACAACAGCTTGTATGATAGTACATCTATCATTACATGCATCATAAAAAACAAGGAGGACATAAATTTGTTTCTGCCCGTTAAAGTCTAATTACCTGTAAAATCATTACTTGGCACTTTAACAAATTGACACAATCAACTTAATGATCCTTAACATATTAAAATTTGCAATGTGTTTCTGCTTGCTGCCTGTCCAAACTGCAGTAAATGTTTCCTGGTTCAGATGACATCATAGCAAGGGTCAGATCTTAAATTTTTCTGCTAAGTACAAGTACTTGCGATATTGTCACTTGCTGCAGTACCTGCATAATCTCATCAGTCCTACATCTGGGGTTGATGCTACAGAGAGAACTTTGTAGCATTCTCTCTTTAGAATTATACTAAGCACTGCTGTCCTAGGCAGTGTTCTTCCTTAACAGCTAAAATGATATTCAACAATCATATTTCAGAATAAGGCCTTCAGGTAATGCTGTATGTGGCAGTATCATCCATAATAGTTTACTATTACTTTTTCTAATAGGCAGGTAAAGATATCCATGTTATAAAACTCATGGGATGAGCTGTAAGACTGTTCCTTCTGACCACCCACCTTTAGCTCTGTATACTGATCTATTTAATTCACAGCATCTTTTAGCAGTCCAAGAAACCTGGCTAGACATAAAGTTTATGTTTTTCCACTGAAATCAACATTTTTTCCTCTCTGAAATTACAAGAGCCAGACACATGGGAGAATACTGAACCACCGTAGAACAAACATGTAATTTGAAGATCTTGTGAGTCAGCATGCACTATTGTACCTGGGAGATAGTAACTTTCTACAGCTGTTGATTTTAACTCTCAGAAGTCCTATATTCAATGCTGGAATATTTGCAGACATGGAAGACCACTTAAAAATAATGAAGTGACTTCAAATAAAGTCTTCTACTACAAAGTCATGTAGAGATAAACTCATTAGATATTGAAGGAATGTGACTGTGCAGGTGCTCTGCTGCTATCAAATCCAAAAACTGTGCAGAGCCTGTAAGTAAGGTCCTAAAGCTTAATATTGCCGGGGAAAAAAATCCAAACCAAAGACTAGATAAACAGACTGTTTCTATGAAAGACAGTACTGAACTACCAGATACTACTTCCTTGAAAAATAAGGTTTTCATAAATAATAGTCCTATCAGAAATACTAAGAATGACTATTAAATGCCGATATTAATTAGAAGCATGCTACAGTTTACCCTTGTAAATATCTCCCTCCTTGACATTATTATGCTACAGTTGACCTCAGATTGTTGCATTTTTCCATAAATGCAGTTACAGAATAAATAACACATAACGTGTGAAATTAGAGGTAAAATATCAATTTAAAGATAAATCAAACCCAGAATGTATTTTACTCAGCCTGTAACATGACAGATGTTTACTCTGCAGGCAGAGTAAACATCAAGAAGAGATTATGTATAACTTGGCACATACTAAGCAGTCAGTCTCTCTTATTTTTCTATTAGCTCTGTTTGAATAGGAAGAATTATCCTATGACAAGAAAAAAATGAACTAGGAAATGAAGGTTCATCACATATACGTGTGCTCTCACCCAAGAATTTCACAAACTGAACAGATTGTGGTTGTGTTAACAATGCTGCCATAAACATTACAACAGGGTACCACATGTGAAAAGTGATGTAGAAATGCGACCTGAAAGAGGTGTAAGTGAATACAAACAATATCAAAACTGGTCTCAGCCCAGCGGTCCAGCCTGTTCAGATCCCTTTGCAGAGCCTCCCTACCCTCCAGCAGATCCATGCTTCTATGTATTGTATGAGCAATACATATTCAGGACTAATGTTGGAAACACCTTCAGGAAAACTAATTTCAGGCTGATACCCGCCAGACACACAAATATTGTCTGCATTTCTTATCCCACCATAAATTCCTAATTCACTTGGAAAGAACAGCTAAAGAAGCACTAGCACTTTATGGTCATACAGTGTGGAATTCCAGTAGTCTTTTGTATGTTACATTTCAAATGCACACAGGACAGTTCTTAGTCCCAAGCTACATTGTAAGAAAGAGTTGTCTCAAAGAGAAAGGGCTAAAAGAAACAAAATTAAGGAAAGACTACTAAAATATCCAGGTACCGAGTATTCCAAGACACCTGTCTTCCCTTGTGCACTAGTATGTTTTAAAAGAAGAGGAGGAATAACGTTATGAACATGAGTGCAGGCACTATTGTTTACAGATTTTTGGCTAGCAAAAATCTCCATTGAAATTACAGACTAGTACCAGAATGATGGTACAGAGCAGACAGACTCTGAAATTCTATTTATTTAGTTTTCAAATTCCTTTCCAAGTGGCAGTGATTGTAGCTTTAGAAACAAGATTTGGATTCCCACAGTAGGGTCCTTGACTCTGATCCCAGCTCTGTCTTAAATGAGATACTGCACTGAGTCACCGTTTTGGAGAAGGAAGATGCTTTCTAAATTAGGAGAGTGTAATTATTGCTGATAAACAAACATGTCTTTGGAAAAAAAATAAATCTTTGAATGTATTAGAAGATACACAGAGAGAACCAGTACTTCGCTCCAGGGAGATTCTCTGCAGTAGTTAGCGATTACCACTATAAAGATTATGCAATTTAGCTATCCTTATTTAGCTCCCTTTCAAGAGTTCTAAAGCTGCCTTCCTGATATTTTTTTTCCACTCGCACAAGGTTTAAAATTTTGATTTTTAGGTTAGTGGTCCTTCTCCTCATATTTAAAAAGTACAACAGAACACAAAAGTTCTCCATTTTCTTCTGCTTCTCTCTTTATAGTACTTGCTTGATAGCTCACCCTGGAAGAATTTTCTTTCCATTTTCATGACCATTCTCTTAATCTTTTCTATTTCTAGTATTTATTTATATTAAAGACATAATTAAAACAAAAATCAATGGAAGACACTGTAGATCAAATAGCTGCTTAATGAAGGCACCAAAGAAACCCCTTAAAATTTCTAAACAATAAAAGCTGACAATACAGCCTATAACCTTCTAAGGTTTCTGTGATCTTTGTTTAGTCATATACAAATGAAAGAGAGAGAAAAATTATACTATATTAGCTTGAATAACTCACTTTTCCCAAGTTATTTTGAAGCTATCACACTACAATAGTAATCTTCAAATTAGAAAAAGAAAAGAGAAACATTTTGAAAGCCTGAGTTTAAGATAGTAATTCTGGTATTTAATCAATCCTTACACTGACATATTACCAAGTTGTCATCTAATTAAAACAAGACAGTATCTTGATAAACAATTAATCACAGGGAGAAATATCAATATAAAAGGGCCATTATGTGATTGTATTTGTAACCTTCATAATTTTTCATTTCTTCTTTATCTTCTCTATAATAAACGTCATCCAATTATACAATCTGACTAAAATGTTATAATATTTTTACCCTTTTCATGCTAACTATCTTCTTCCTACATCTGTAATACTGGTAATATCTTCACAAAATTCCACAGAATCACCTGTTTACAAAGTTCATCCCCAAAGATCACCTCGGGTCAAAAAAAAAAAAAAGTTTGCATACTTCCCATGATGCAGTCTTCTGGAAGTCACACTAAACTGAAAGCTGCACTTTTATCACTAACTACACTGGTCAGAATGGGCTACAGACAGACCAAAGAAAAGTCCCATGAGGCATACCCAAGGACATTAGCACTACCTGCTTTTCTCTACAGATCTACTCCCCTAAGAAGCACGACTTGCCAACGTAGACGTAAATGTTCAATATGCTAAAATCTTGGCCAAAAGTACTGTAGAAACCCTTTCATAAAGGTTAACTATAACTCAAAGTAGCTTTCCTCCCCCTTCTATTTCTACTAAAAGACCATTCTGTCAGTCAGCCAAACTAGATTTATTAATAATTAGTTTACAGCCAACTGTTCTTAACCTAACATCATGCTTCATAAATGTCTTTCCTCCATTTCTACTAATTATCTTCATTGTATTATGATAGATACTTGAAAGGAATGATTTTGGTTTTTTTTGGTCCGAACAGCTTTTTCACATTTTTCTTTTTAGCTAGTCGTTTGTACTGTGTTTCAGAAACTGATTTTTCACCAAATGTATTTCTAGGCATGCTAGAACTCTTGTTCCTAAGGTTGTAAGCATTCATCTTAGAATTAGGACAAAATAATTTAAATTAAGTGAAGAGGCTGACATTTTTTCTTGGAGCATTCTGCTTTAATCCTATTTGCACTTTCATAAGAAGCCAGTTCCTGCTGAACGACGAGATGAGACCAGTACAAAGTCTCCTAAGGGGCTCTTTCTGCATCCACTCATGGAAAAACTCACTCATGGGAAAGGCAAAACATTATAACGGATTTCAACTGCTCAAAATAGGAAAGCAAGAAATGTGCATGCAATGCTTAATGAAATAGTATACTTTATGAAAATTTCAGAAAGGGAAGTAACTTGTCCTCATTCCTGCCTGAACTGTAAAAATCTGTATTAGAGGTGAATCCCAGGAGTGGTGTAAATTCTGACAATATTTCTTAAAATGCTGGGGAGAAGGGAGGAGGAGCCTGAGGTCTAGAAGACTCAGACATGTGAGCAAGGAAGAGATTTTTCTGACTGGGAATTCTCTCGCCACTGAGAGAAACGCTGTCCTCTTTTAAGCATCAACTCATCTTAATACAAATATTCAGTTGAGTAATTTCTGATTAATTTAGAAAGTACTAGATAGTCTGCAAAAATGAAAATGTCCTCAACTATTTTTAAGAGAAAGTAGTTTGTTACATTAAAAGAAGGATCATGAAATTAATTAGAGGTCTCCTCTCTAGATAAGTGCATACACCTCATTAACATTAATGAGAACCAGCCTTTCATAGTGATGGGAGAATAAATATACCCCATATGCTATTAAACACACACAGCTCAGAGAAGGAAAAAACACAGAAGCTTGTTGCCTCAGTTAGGGTCAGTACTAGTTACCAGGAATAGGAGTGATAATTTATTATACTTCTCAGAAAAATGTAGAGCTGGTGCAACTGTTGATCAAGCACACAGGTACAGTTCTTTGCTATTTCATTTGTATTTTGCTCTAATGAGTTCAGTCCTTCAGGCTTTAAAACATGTAACAGAGAAGATGAAGTTTGGAAGTCACCTTGCCTTCTAGAGGAGAGTCTGACACAGAAGACCACGAAGAAGCAAACTCAGAAGGCTAAGGATGAAGCCATACTAATAGTGTACTATGAACTAGAGGCAGACTATTTCCTCTTGAAATTTGAGTCAGAAATGTCCCATTGCTATCATTTCTGTGATTACCCACGTTTTTCTCTAGCAATTTGGAGCTAACATGACAGATTGATGACTGGGTATTTTTCCGTCATTTCACTTAGTTCCCTTACTGTCCATCGTGTTGATCGCTCTCCTTGCCTTGTCATTCACTGCTTTTTTCCCCTATGATAGAATTATTCTCTATAGAGCATTTCACTAGATATTAATGTAGCCCTTGCTCCTCAAACACACATCCACAACCTTAACAACTGGAAAGCATGCATGGTACACAGGAAAAGCTGATCACAGGTTCCTGCATTTATTCAGATAGGTAATACTTTGCCAGAAACTGTGGATTTGAACTTGCTTTCATTTAGTTGGAATTTAAAAGTAGAGATTCAAGAGGAATTTAAACAACCAGTACAGGCTGTGGCTCCTGAAACTAGGAATGTAAGCTGCAGGCCACTTCTGGAGAAACATCCCTTGCCTTTGTATAGAGGGCACAGAAGATACGCGCAGCTCTAGGGGGAACATGAAGGGAAAGGAGAGATACATGCCTCCAACTTTAGATGCACTAAAGGTTTCACATTCAATAACACAGACATTCTAGATTAAAACACGCCTTTTCCAAAAGAAATCGCACTTCAGAAGACACTCCTTTAAAACATGCATATACATTAAGAAAATCATATACTAACAGCTTTTGAGGTTAAATGTTCTTTTGAAGGGAAGACTGTACATAAAACAATTCAAACTATCAGATACAATATTTAACATCATTTTATCAAGAAAAGCTGGACCTCCAAGAATAAGCTTCCTAGATAATACCACAGAAATTAAAGAACACTTCTTTCGGAATTTGATTAGTTGAAGAGATAAATCACGATCGGTGCTTGTTATCACGTAGCCTATTTTTATTAACAAGAACCCTGCCAACATGAGAAATGAGCCAGAAATCTAAACTTAGTTTCAGTTATTTTTAATCTAATGAAAATACTGTCACTTAAAGCATCATAATTCAACACAGCAGTTTTTCTGTTTCTTTTTTTGTTTAGACTGAGCTCATTACTTCTCAGAGGACAGATTCTTATAACAATATTTTATTCTGCAAAGTACTCCAGATGACGATGATCATCTACATGGTATTTATTATTGCTTCCCAACAAATAAAACCAGTGGACTGGATTTTTGAATCCAGATGTTTTAGCGTCACTCACAAATCACAAAGACCACAATACATGTTTAATCCCAATCTTTCCAGTTCAATGTAGTCATTTTGTTGCCTATTACATATTACAAAAACAACCAAGATTTTGTTTTAGATAAATTTCCTCTCCATATGCTTTCAGAGCACAACTCATAAAGCTGCCTCATCCGTAAACAGTTTCCTCTACATAACTCTTTTCAGTTTCAAAAAATGAAATGATCAGTTTGATAAACAGTGCAGAATGCAAGTTTGGCCCTGTCATGAAAAGACACCTGGAGCTGAACGTGTACACTGAATAAAAAAGAATTTACTTCATTGATCACACTCAGTCCATGCCACAAAACAGAGATAACAGAACCAAGCCATCAATTATTTAAAATTCCAGAATTCCAACTGGAGAGAAGAGTAACTAACAATTCTTGCATTGATTCACTTCTATGCTAAGTATATGAAATCCAGTAAATTGTCATTCAGCAGGACTCCATTTAATTAATTTGCAATGTGCATTTTCCTTATTTATGAATCTAAGTGCACAGAATAAATATCTTGGCAATGCTTTCAAAGATGACTCCAGAAAAGCATTAACTACCTAGATTTAATAGAGAACATGCTTTTTTTAAAGTCCTTTGATAACTGCTCTGTCCAAGTTAAAAGCTCAATTTCATGTCTTTATTTTGAGAAGTACTGGAGTGTTTTATATGGTATTGTTACTTTTTTTTTTTCTTGAAATTAGAAAAGATGGCAGGACCATACCTTTGTTCATTGTGTGCCCTTTATTACATTATGGCTGTAGTCCATTTGTAATTTGAACTTCAGGATATTTCTTTTAATACTTTTTCTTTAAGATTAGAGCAAAAGCTCTTTCTGTGAGAATTTGAAAGTGTAACTAAACAACTAAACTCCAGCTACATTTCCCAAATGCAGGATGCTTAAATATAGCAGAAGAGGCCCTCAAAGAACTAGCACCTCCTCATGAACTTAAAGCAAAAAGTTGTTAATTTAGTGTATTTGCATGTAACTGTGAGAGATGTAGGAATTTAATCTTTGCTTTAAGCAAAAACATTCAGCAAACCACTACCTGTGGAGCTGCTGCGCCTTTTGTAGTTTGGGTCAAGCTAACCTTGAACTAATGATTAGATGAACTTAATGTATTTGTTCCCGTAATCCTAATTTTTCATACTTTAATGTAGGAAAGGCCAACTTCTGTGTTTTTACAGACTCACCAAGAACACGAATTAGCACAGCAGTACATCTGGTTGCAGCAGAAATACAATTATGTAAATTAGATATGTGTTCCCTGAAGACTGCTAATAGAATGATTGACCTATATACCATTTAATTTGTTCTCATGTTTTTCCTTTATTGTCTTCCAGCTGCATCAGAAATTAAAACTTGTTAAACTGGGTTGGTCCTCAATTATATATCAAAGGTGCTTGTGTCACTTTGTGTCAAAAGCAATTAATAGTTTGTATACTCCTTATCACCAGCAATGCATTGAGGTTTGGCTGGTTGTTTTGGGTTTGGTTTTAATTTTCCTTTTGGTTTGTTTTAAAAATAACCAACCAGTGCCTCTTATAGACCATCTACATTAATTTCCTTGGGAAAAAAAAAAATCTCATTTTATAGTTGCTGTTTTCCTTGATAATAATATCCCTAATAAAACTGTTTTAAGAAATATGTGAAGGACCAGATAATAGGATAAAACCAGGAATATTTATTTTAAAAAGCTAGCAAAGATGTTTGCAACTATTTCAGAAACCAAGCTGGGAGCTGGACAGTTGCTTTTATTTAAGAACTAAACGTCAATTCTATTAACATTCTCTGTTAATGCATTGGGGGTACTATAGTATTATATGCTCAGTATTTTGTCCTGAATTAAAGGCCAGGTGACACGAGAAAAGATTTGCAGTAGATACCCACAGGCCATTGGTTAAGAGCCCTGACTAATTGTGAATAAGACTTCGCTAGACTTCAGCAATTTGTTAAACCTGAGTTTTTTCAGTTGATCCCATTAAATATTTGCAGTCACATAAAATGCAAGTGCTAAATGAAATACTAAATTACTTTCTTCTAAAGGACAGAATGCTTTTAACTTGCCTCAGAAAAGCACGAGAAACATTTCCACAAAGCCTGCAGTTCTACGAAGTTTGTACTACCAAGTGCAATCGGTATCTGACAGCTCTTTGATGTGCTTTGCACCACCTCCCAGAAGACTGGGGACAGAGAAGGATTACTCACCAAAATAAGTCCAGTGCTAAGCAGGTGCCAGAGTTGTGAGTAATCAGACGTGTTTATGCTGCTTGCAATCGTAGACTCACCAAGAAAAAGCAGCAAACAGAAATGCTATGCAAAGGTATAGAAATTTTTCTGTTAACTTTACTTAGCATTAAAGAACAAATTCTAGATAAAATTTAGCAGAATAACTTGACTGTTCAAAGTTGATAAAGTATATGATAGTCTATATAGCAATGTGAAGAGTGGAAGCATACTTTTACTTCATAATTTCCTGTGTCCATAGCACCAATTTTTAGGACCACATCTCTCTCAAGGGCTCTCAAACCACCTTCAGCCCTTCAGAATCCTAAATAAGGCTTCAAAAAGTTCTGCGAATCACACCTCTCTTTTGAGTTTGAACAGGTCAAGAAACCAAAGTGGCCAAGTGGATGTAAAATCCTTTTGTAGTCTGGGGAGGTACCCGATTAGTTTTCAAATGGTGTTTGCTCTTTGACATTTTAAATCTGCTGTCACTGAAACTGGTGCCTAAGATCGATTGTCACTTTCAGGACTGCACTTTGTGGGATTGTTTGCCCAAAGTATTTTTTAACCAGCTTTATTTTTGTGTGTTTGTTTATAGTAAATTTGCTTTTCTTAAGCTGTAAATATTTGATGGGGAACAAAGCAAAAAGTAAAAAGGACATGTAAACCTTACACTAAGCTGTAACATTCAGCATACATCTGAAGGTGAAGAAACATAGCACTAAGGTCTGACAGCAATGCAAATTGGCACACTACAATGACAGTATTCAAGTTAGATAATTACAAAAGTTTTTCAAGGACATCTACATGTTGTTTGGTTTTATTCCAAAGCTGTATTTTTTTAATGCCACTTTGAGAGTCTTTTTCTCTGCATCAGGTGATATAACAAACACAGTAGAGCCTACAGGGAAACTCAATGTGCATGTAATAAGAAGTGGAAGTGTTTCACCTTGATTGAGCTATGTTTTGCTGTAGATAGTCTTTAATTGAGTATGACAAGTTTCTCCCCAATTGTAAGTGCTTTGATGCATGTTTTAAAGCTGTTGTGGCAGGTGAGCTTTGTGATCTCTCACTGAAGTTTATTGAGAGTCTTAGCTGAGGTCTTGTATTTACTTAAATCAAATTACTTTCTTCCTAATTATGTTTAGAAGTAAAGATAGTAAAAAAGGCTTCCACAGCCAGGACAGGGCTGGTGCAGAAAAGATAACACGTTTTGTGATCTCAGAAGAGTAGTCTCAGATGCAGGTTCTCAAAATACTTTTTTGGGGAGGCTGCTTTTTATTGTTTCCATGTTTGTATTTGGACTAAACTTGTGCTCTGTTATACAGCTATGACACTGATTGTTAAATCTTAGTAAATATGAGTTATATGGGATCAGGCTCATTACCTGATTCTGCTTTGCATTCTGTTGCTTGTTTACTATGTAAGAACTAGATATCAGGCTGAACACCAAGACTCAATCTCTCTCCTTCTATGAAAGAAAATATTTCTTACTTTGTAGATTAAACAATCTCCTTGGAATGAGTCATAATGGTCTACTTCTAGGAAAACAAATACTAATAAGGAGAAAATACCAAGATTGTGTCCGACTACCCTCACTTTCCCACCCCAATATCTATGGCCAAATTAAGTATTACCCCATCAGCTTCCTGTAATTTATTTTCCATAAGGTAAATAGGAAGTGTCTACAGTTTCTTTCAGATGCAAGGATAGACATTCCTTCAATTAAATTTTTACATTTAAATGCAGAAAATTTAAATTTTGTTTCAAACTATAGAGGGTAATAACTGAGACTCACTTGTTCGATAAGCATGCTTCCTACTCAGCCTGTGCTCTATGATCTATCCCAATTATTTAACAGATTCTGAAGATTCAACAGACTTTGTTTTAAGTTGTAAACATTTCCCACTGCCTATTCTGCATGTTGCATATTCAGGAAAAAAATAAGTAATTTCAAAAGTAAATCACATTTCATGCGCCAAGAGAAACCTGAGAGGTCTGAAAACCATAATACCACAACTATAATGTAAGTAAAATGACATACATAAAGCAAACTGTTTCATATCTTCAGTATGTGTAGCAGAGCATCTGTTGTAAAACTACGTGATATTGCCTCTATGTGAAATTCTCATTTCTCTATCTTATCTGATTGTACTTCTATTCTGTGTATTTACTAGAACAAAACAATGAACATTTCAAACAGGGTGTAGCTGGCACAGGTGTATTCGCATTTTGAAATATTTAATGCAATGTAGCAGGTCTACAGAAAAAGCAGAAATACGTAACATAGTAAGAGAATTTTAACTTCAGAGGTCAGCAACGGATATCCACATGGCTACCTTAAACTATTATCTTCAGGTACTTCAGAAAGAATCTAGTGTCCTAATGCTGCAGCCTTGTCAGTAGAGAGATAAGCTCCTCTGCTGGGCACCTGCGTTCAGGGCACCTCCATCAATATACCCTGTAGAAGAGGGATTCTCATCTGAATCCCCTACTGAACTATGACATTTAATCCACTCTCACATACCTATGGAAAAACATTCTTGATAGGAACTCCAAGCTCAGACGAAAATGTATTTGTACTGGCAGTGAAACATTTCCAATACTGAAATTATAAATGAAGATAAACAGAGAAAAAAATCAGAAGTATCTAATAGAAAAATCATTTCACAAGATAGATTCATTAACTCTTTGTTCTTCTTAAATAGAATGATTTTCTGCTCTGTTCCTCAGGCATTCACACCTCTGGCAAAGATGTAGTTTTCAAATATTGGCACTTATTAAGGTGGTTTTCTTTTGCGCCCCTCAAGAAAACAGCAGTGACAGAAATGCAGCTGTTAACTCATACGCTGTGTCTCAGGCATCCTGAGACACCTGGCAGAAAAAAGTATGCTCGTATTAACATGTTCTGAATAGGTCAGTGACATCTTACCAAGATGCTAACAGAGGCAAACACTGCTGGCATTTCTGCACATTGTGATCTACATGTAGGGATTTACAACAGGAATACTGGAGCTGGTGTGAACGAAGTATGAGTGGAAATTCATGTTTAAGCACCAGAAGAAAACAGCAGAATAAGAAGTTAAAAGAACAGCTAGAGATAATAAACTGGTCTTAGGACACCACTTCCATGATACCATTCTCAGAAATAACATTTCTGTGTCATGGCCTTCATTCTGTCAAAATGTAATTCAGGCCACTCTTTGTTACAGTAGAAGCCTTCTTAAGAAAAAGAATAAATCCCACACGATTTATGCAGCTCATACTGAAAGCTCTGAATATTCATAACAATCCCTACAATATGTAGGCAAGACGTAGCCATTATAATTCACAAATAATTTAAAATAATTAGTACATTAGAGGATTTTCATTCTGTCATCAATAATTGAACAGTTAAAGGGGTAAAATCTGTCAAATGAATTATTGATTGTAAATGTATCACCCAGTGCAAACACGAACTTCAAAGAACATAGTCACGATATGTTTCTTCAGAAAAGTAATAGTGGATTAACAGCACCAGTGTTCCAGATCCCACAAGAAAGAGCTCTTATTTAGCATGTTGTGGTACTTGTGGAAAGTAATAAATGGTTCAACATAAGCCAGATAAGCCAGGGTTAAACTGACAACAGCAAATTTATCAATAAACCTCATTTTGATAAATTCAGTGCTAAGATCTTACATTTCCACTGCTGTAATGAAATCACAACCAAATCTAATAATTCCATTTAATAGCAGGCATGGATAATGCTACACAAACGCTCAACGTACAAACACACAGCATACCAAGTCCACAAGACACAGACCAGCTTCTGATGCTCACTTCTAAAGGGGAAAAAACCCAAACCATTTTCTAGTTCTTCAGCAAGCAGTATCAAGTGTGATGGCCGCAAACAATAGAACTAAGGCGACAGACCACCCCTCTTTTTTTAAAAAGGATCTTTTTACTATAGAGATGTAGCAGGATTTTTTAATCATCGCTTTTAAATCAATGAACTGTTTTATGATCTTTTTCACCCTTCTTTTTCCTCTACCAAGTGCTATCAAGTCTCATTAGCTGCTGATTAAATAAAGAATAGAGAAGTCTGGAATCCTATGCTGGGGTCTCCAAAATTTTTTTAAACAGATCACAGCAATAGTTGCAAATATCACAATTCATTAACTTAAAATTACATCTCAAAATAGTATTATTAATAGAAAAATAACTTGTCAAAGAAGATTAATAGAATGCTATTAGAAGACATGGATTTTCTAGCTTTATTAAATCAGTCTCCTAGGAGAAAATTGCATTAGAAGAAGATCATCTCACTGCATATTCCTGTGCATATGTTGAAGATTATTTTTTTTATTAGCTCAATATATTAAGGCTGTAGCAATACACAAGAATTACTATCCTGATTTCTTATCGCCAGTGGTACAGAGCATTCAAGCACTACTCTTTAATGAGTACTTTGCTAAGAGATGCCTTGTTTGTGGTTTAGAGAAAAGGAAAGATTATTACAACCTCCAAGTTGGTAAATTCATTTTAGAAAAGAAACAATACAGAACAGGAAGCAGAATTGAAAAATATGGAACAGCTGCATGGTATAGCACAAGCTACAAATAAATCATTATACCACTGAAAGCAGAGACTTTTCCCCGCACCTAACCTCCATCTAGTCGCTCTGAGGAGTAGAAGATAGATGATGATGGATCTTCTCTCATCCTTACTATTTTCTATCTCATAGTCTGAAACTAAAAGATGAAAAACTCGTGTGATGAGATTTTAATGTCTTGAAATATGAAGGACAGTTAAGACAAGAATCCTGATCTTGTGGGTACCTGAAAACAATAAAGTACACCAATATTCTCCAAAGCTTTCTCTAATTCAAGATTTTAAAATGTTTGTACACAATTTGCACCTATATTTCTGTTTTGGAGGAAATAGGGCTTACTCTTAGTATAATAAATTCACTTAGAAGGAACAGAAGTTTTAAAGGAGCATGGGAATAGCTGCTTACCACAATATAGCTAAAATAAAGACACTGTGAGGTGCTGAAATGCAGACTATTTTCTCAGGGCTTAACCAGTCCTTAACAGTTGGCATCTGTGACAAATTGGTTCTGGATTATTAGTCAGACTTCAGGCTATCGTTGAGGCATCAATCTCTCATTCCATGGCATCTGCTCATTCACTAACCTGTGTAGTTTTGTGTCAGATAGTCAATTTTTGTCCAAGAATTTGATAGATGTTAATGTGATTGTTTCAGCTACCATCCTTTTGTTCTAGTGATGATGGTTCAAGCTTTACTTACTGAATCTTTTAAGACTGAAGCTTGATTGGATAATAAGTCAGAAGGTTTGAATTCATCTCCCATTCTCTTCTGTCAAAGAACAGAATTCTCTACTGTATTCTGTTCTCTAATGTATTCAGTTACTTTAGTTTTGTGTCCCTAAATTGTAAGATTTCCCTATGCCAAGCTGGATAAATGAATCATCTAAATGATTCTGTGAATCAGGAAACCTTTTAACAGCATGAAACTCTACAGTCTTTCATTTGCCTATTTATTTTACAAGAACAGAGACACCACTATTTCCTGAAGCATCAGGCTGCTTGATGCTTCGTTTGCCTTTCTCAAAACTTTGCCCCCACGGGAACTTCTCCTGTTGTATTAGTCAATAATATCCCTTTAATTTCTTAGTGGTGAAGGCAACTGACTTCAGAAGCTGAAAGTAAGTCTATCCGTGGAATTTAATCAACGATTTTAACTGTCGAATGTGAGTTTGGTGATGGAATGTAAGGCTTGTAGATCCCTTACCCCCTTTTAAAAACACAGACTCTGAAACAACCATTTTTAAAATCAGTATCGTAAGTAATAACTAATGTTAATGTTCATACTCAGCACTATGAAATCAAAACAAAAACTACATTGTGAAAAAGAAACCTCACCTAAACCAAAGACTAGATTTGAACAGTTAGGTAAACTACGTGTCCAATGGAGATATTTTCTAAAACCTAAGAATTTATCTGACATTTTTAAGTAGATGAGAGGTATTTCATATAGAACAACGTTGATTATGAAACCACAACACATGGAACTTCTGTTAGTTTTCAAAATATCCCAGAGTGTGTTACATGCCTCCTGTGGGAATGTGTGATGCAAAACAGTAGTTCCACAATAAAACTAGTATCTGTTTGGTGCTATGGTTTCTCTAATTAGTATTGCTGTTATTACGTATCTGTCAAACATAGGATGGACCAACAAAACCTAATTAGCTGTTTAAACTCATTTATGTGACACATTTAATCTTGTGCTTGTCACATTTAAATTTGTTTAAACCTTAATAATATTCAAGATCATGCACTTGTTTTAAAGGCAACGTGTGTTTGAGCCATAATGAATTGCTGATATTAAAATATTCATTATGGCTCAGACAACTTTTTTTTCTTTATTTATCTAGGTGATTTGTTTATCTTTCCTATAAGATTTATGATGTAGCTTTACCCAAGCCAGTGAAACCCAAAACCTAATAATTTGGTTTGCATTTCTTATGTTGTTAATTCAGCCCTATTCCTGATCGTTAAGCTTCTACAATTCTGATATAGACCATGAATCCAGCTGAAAATAAGCATTTAACTTAACAGAAATATTTAATTTGTATTTCACATATAACATACATACTAGTTTCAATGCACTCAAAGATTCTAATATATCTGGGAAATAACTTCCTGGAGTTTCTTAGCTTCCTTTTAAGTATTTTGCTAAGGGTCTGCAAGAGATATAGAGCTACTTTATCTGTCAATATCAAAACATAATAATTTCCTGTGATAAAAAGAGATGTTTAGAAATGCTGTCATTTAACCTTTGCATCTTTGAGTGCACATTCTGAAGAATGGCAGCACGTTTGCTATTTTGAGATGCCTTACCAGTCCATTTTAGGCACTGGTAATTTAAGAAATACATCTTATTAGGAAGCAATAGAAAGATATACCAAAACCAGAACAGTGGTTACCATAAAATATTTACATTGAAGTTTTATGCATAAAGAGCATGTAAGACTTCCTACAGGAGGGCAATTAAGCAACAAATTTTTAAAGTTTCTTAATGCTTTTGTCAAACAAAGACAGCTACTGAAAACAAGGACCTTCACAGAACTTCATGTAGGAAACTAATAATGAGCTATTGCAGATCTATCTAACTCAGTATCTGACACAGGAATCAGGATAGCGGATCTTCAGAGGCTTAGATAGATTCCAGAATAATTTCTGCACATAACATCACTGAGAAGTCCAAAAGCATTTGAGAATCTGATCTACTTCAGAAAGGCAAGGCTTGAGGATACTGACAAATGCCACACTGCAAAAGGTGTTTACGTGAAACACGATCACACCCTCGATGCTTGTCCTGGTAAAAAGAAGCAGTGATATGAGGCAATTGCCCTGTGCAAAACCTTGGTGAATCTAAACATCAAAGACTACAGGCCCTGTCTTCTAACTCTTGGAAGAGATTCATTACTGCCTACCGTCTGGGCAGGATCATTTATCAGGGCTGTTGCATTTCTCACTGTGTAGTCAATAACGAAAAAACAATGAATAAGTCAAAGATTAATTGTATTTTAGATATTGAGATACTTAAATATCTCACCATAAAAAAGAAGGAAATCTTCTGTTTCAAATTTCTGGTTTGGGGTTTTTTTTTTTTAAAAAAAAAACAAAAAGACACTGACTTTGCATAGTGGATCTGATCTACACAGCTTGGATAAGCTTGTACTAACTCAGCAATTATCCATGTCCAGAACCAAAATATAGCCAATATATTTTTCTTATATTATATATGAGGGGGTAAAAATGAGAGTAATATTCTTCAAGTGGATCAGGTTTAGTATGTACTCTGTAATAACCTTGTACGCTACTGCTAATAACAGGAAATAGTGTTAATATACTGTAAAAATGGCTAATTTCCTGCTTTCCTAGACAGGTCCTAAATAAATACACAGTTGCAAGAATGTCAATTTCCAAACAATAAATACTATTAGAATCTTGTGGGAAACTGCAAACAGAAATGAATTCTAGGCAAATACTTTTGTTTATCCACCAGATTAACACACCTTCTGTCACCTGTGACGTAAAGCCATGAAAAGACATAAGTGGCTATCTTAAAGCAGACCCTTTTCTCCTTTTCTGATTAGGTTATATTATTGTACATCATTCTGGATAAGGATGCCTACAGGAAGGAAGTCAATTAATATTTATGTTCTACACAGGGGTATGTACATAAATATTTGAGTATATATATTGACAAAGGATGGTGAGTAGTATTACACGAACTGAGATCAATTGATAGAGGTTTTTGCCTTAATGAAATTACTTCATGTATCCTATTTCAAGATCTTCAAGGAAAGAGAAATAACATGAAATTCAAAGATAGGCAAGGAGCATCTACTCACAGAAAATGACAGCATGCATGCTATAAGAGCTCCTGCAATAAGCTATGAATATGTATTCAAAAAGAAAATTGAGAAAAAAGTATCAATCTCAGCATGCTATTATTGTTTATTATACATGTTTTTATTAGTAGCAAGGCCAGGTTTTCTTTCATGTTTAATAAATCTTTTTAAATAAGATAATAAGGCAACAGTTGAAATACTTTTTTTCTTCTTCAATTAAGAACGGTTTTAAATACAGTCTGTACTAAATCTACAGACACTTCTCCAGTTTGTTTTTAAGATTGTTAAATAGACTGTTTAAAAGTCTGATTAAAATACAGAATAAAGAGATTGGAAAGTTTATATTATGTCACATGCCATGTCTTCTTTTAGTAAGGAACAGGCTAACAATTCTAACATTTTTCATAAATGTTTCCAAGCTTAAATCCATTCACACGTGTCCATGCGTTTTCTGCCAGTTGCAGCTTTGTATACTTAGTATAAAAAGCTGTAATTCTGCTAGAGTATAAAAAGCTATAGTCTGTTGGTCCCAAATTTGTTCATTTTTTGCTACTGATGGTGAAGGCTTCACAAGGAGAAATACAATGGTGAAAGCAACCACAATGGTACCACATGAATTGTGTTTACAGTTACTGTAGCCGCTCCAAGGAGAGCAAAGTTTTATTCTGCTTGTGTGGTGCAATGACTAACAGGCCAAAGAAGTGTTCCAGTAATTAAACAAACTGGAAAACAAAGCGGAATCTCAGTAAAAAAAAAAAGAGAACAGGTAGTGACAAATAAGCAAAAGAAGCAAACAAGTGTATACAATTTCTTTGGACCTGGATTAAGCATGGAAGAGTTCCCCACCTTATATCAAATAAATCAGGCTTTTAGTACAGTCCATCTATAAACCAGCTTGCTGCAGTTTCTATAAATTTATAAGTAATACTTGAGAAAGAATATATAATCAAGCAGCAGAAACCTAATCAGAAGAGTTGTGATGATGACATGTTATATTGTCATCTATGCCTTCTTGAACAGAGGGCTGGAAATACTAAACAGTCTTAAACACACTAGTGCAGAACTGCCGTTTTGAAAGCCATATGAACATTGCATCTCACATTTATCTTTTCTGTGCAGACTAGCAGCATGGTGACACGCTGCATATGGAACAAAGGAAAAGCATAGGAAATCTGCATAGCAGGGCCCTATTCCCACATTTAGGCTCCTAAAATTGACACAGAATAAAATAGCCTGAGCATTAAAATACACCATGTTTCTTAGACAACTTCATCATAATTTGTCATTCATTCCGAGATATTCATTTGTCTAAAAGCAATTAAAGCTTAATTGCTGCATAACCTGAATAACTTAGAAATGCAAATTAGGATAGCAGGCAAGCAACTATGTGTTCATTAATTTCTTTGTTATCACCATCTGTTTAATTAAAAAAATGAGTTTTACTGAATGACAGCTTGCTAACTATATAAACGTTTTCCTTAATTGAAAATGTCTTTTGCAATGGAGGTCAGCATCTGACAAAAATTGTTTCAGCCTTTGCAAAAACATTTAATCTAAACAAATTGTAGTATTTTTAAATTCACATTAAAAAACATTGCCAACATATGCAATGGAATTCAAGAAATGACATCTGCACTTCCTCATGTGAAGTCATAATTTTAAAAAAAAGCGATTGCTTTTAGAGAAGTAATGGTTATTACAGTTGATTTGCCTTGTCTCACGATAAATACATGTGATTTATCATCTTTATTATAGATTATTTTGAAAACTTTATAAAATCCAGACTCAAAATATGAGTACCTCCGGCAAAAAAGAATCATCTTAAGAAGGAAAGTGCTTTGAAATATGGACAATGTGATGAGGTCATTGTATTCAGAAACTAAGGTAGTTTTTCAAGTAGAATCTTTTTATAATAAAGCAGATTGTTCACATAAAGATACAACCTTACATACCTGGGGTATATCAGACTCCTTTTATTCATTCAGGGGAAAAAAACCATCTACTATATCAATGCACTTTTAAAAGTTCTATGAATATTGCATCTTACATTTACTTCGTTTAAACCAACTCAAACCTGTGTACTTGAGAGACAGATCTCTAAAGAAATAATTTGCATGCCTGCAAGCCCACTAAGTTTCAAATAAGGTTTAAGCTAACAGCACCATACTTTCTAAGAAATCAGTAAACTATTTATCTAGCACAGAAATCCTGGAGAAATCAAGAAGAGCAATGCTATATTACTATACTACAAACTCATCGATTTTTTACCTTACTTGTTTACACAATTAATTATATTATTGTTATAATTTAAATTCTACTTGGCTTCTACCTTCTCTTATTACACTTAAGAGAAACTATATATTATGGCCCCTGCATCAGTACACTTGTGTTTACAGAGCGCAGCAAAATGCCTTTCTCCACTGAAGGTGACACTGGTTACAGCCATAAGCAGTGATAAAGATGACAACACTTCAGTGATTTGCATTGAAAAAAATGCTCAGGAATTCACTTCCCATCGTGCTATATGTGCTGTACCCCTTTTGGAGGACATTACTGGGGTAACAGTGAGCTATATATCGCCTTTTGGATATTTTATTACTTCACTAAAAAAACAAACACACAAGCAAACACAAGGTCAGGGCTGTATCCCTGCCCCCAAAATAAAACAAATTAACTGACCAGTCTCACTGGGTAACAGCCTAAGAATACAAAATTGGGGCTGGACTGCCAGGGTCAGTCACAGGTGCTGGCAATCCCCTTGCCTGTAGACTCTCTATAATCAATGAAATGATCTTTAGATTTTCTACGTGTTGTAAAAACATCACCTGACACTTGCAGGTTCTTCCTAACATATCAAAATAAGCATTATGATTCTCACTGGAATCCACTGGTAC
Source organism: Phaenicophaeus curvirostris (assembly GCF_032191515.1). Taxonomy (NCBI): domain Eukaryota; kingdom Metazoa; phylum Chordata; class Aves; order Cuculiformes; family Cuculidae; genus Phaenicophaeus; species Phaenicophaeus curvirostris. Next base: position 18,625,264 of record NC_091404.1, on the reverse strand, counting down.
TGTACCTTAAATCCCAGAGCTGTAGGTGGGCTATATCTGTCAGAGAGACAAACTTTCATGGTGACTCAGCTGCACATTGCTGTTGTGGGCAGATCCATAGTTTTATCAAACAAGCAAATTCCTTATGAACCACATAAATTCTTGGTAAGTAACGGCAAGATATTTTACTTCTCTTATGAACTGAAGCCCTTCTAAAACATGAGCGCGGAAATCCTTATGAACATGTTCTCATGGAATTACAGTTCAACCACAGCAAAGATTTATCAGGTAACACAATGCAAACACTTATGCAGCAAATACAGGAAGGTGAAAAACAGTGGAGAAAATTAGCGAATAATCTCACTGAACAGCATTTGGGGAAAAAAAATCATAGCTTTCCCTGGTTCTATGTGAGTGGCACTGAGCACCTGACACCTATTTGGAAAGCTAAGATTCACCACCTCATCACAATGGCTTATTGAAGATAAGTAAGTAAGGATGATGAAAGACTTTGGTGCAACACTTATATGATAAAAATTATTTTAATTGAAAGAGATAATGACATATATGAAAGCATAGCTTAAAAAATATAAACCAGAAATGCTGGTTTCTTTTTAAAAGAGACATTACTATTTGCAATAGAAGATTAAAACTCAACAGCTGTTATAAATCCATTATACCACAGTATGCGACAGTACTAGAGCTGCATTAAATATTTGTAAATAAACCATCGAATATAATATGCCTTTGCAGAAGAACATATTTTAAATCACCAACATTTGTTTGTTCAGTATACCAACTACTAGGTAGCGTTGTTTGTGTTTTTCATTCCTCTAATATCAGCTGGTACCAGGAATACATTCATGGGCCATGACACGAAATCATCAGGTATCTCAGCAGTTTAAGAGGCTATGTAAACATAAGAGTTTTGCCTTGAATAACTTCTAGTAACCTCCAAGCCCCTACTTCTGTACATGATATGTGGCAATATGCACCTTTAAAGACAACCAACCAACAAAGAAAACCAAACCAAAAGATACCATTTCCTATCAGCACTGTCATATCCAAGTTGCACACTTGCAAATTAACTCTTCTAAACACTTGGAGTACTATGTTTACATTTTTACGCATCAAAGGATCATTTGACTAGACATTTTTCATCCTTTCACTAGATGGCAATATTGCATTACATTCCAGCACACAAGTAATGTTAAAATAAACTAGGCACAAAGAAAGAAACTGTATCAGTACATTCAAAAAAAAAAAGTTAACGTATAATTTCATTAAAAATTAACTTCAATGTCTTGCATTTCCACAAATTCTCTTCCTAAGAAACCATGCCCCAGTTCTTTGACTGTATAGTGCAATTCTGCTTTTTTATCCCCCTGAAATTTATAGCAACAGCACCTTTACTAGCTCCCATTGAGAAGGATTGTCAATTCCTATTTCTATAGACATGATAACTAAAGGAAACACAAGTCTAACTGAAAAAAACCACGTAATGTTGTGATTCAAAATCATGAGCACAGTTTCCTCATGAGCACAGTTTCTTCATGACCCCTCTTTATGTGGTGGCATTGTTTGGGATCCTTACCATGTGACCTTTCTAATCCATGTACCTTGCTGATTTTTTTGCTACCCTCAATCATAAATAACATGAAATTAATTCTCTTGATCATTAACTTAAAAATATGTATGTTTGCACTCCTTTCTGTATCGCCACAGCAAGAAATAAGCCAAGCAGGAAATATAAGATGAAGCAGAGAATGATTTAATGTTTAAAGGGAAGGACAATTGTTTGAAGAAGAAGAGTAAGTAAGTTACAGTGATAAGACCTAGTTCTCAGGTGTGCTCTAAACATTAACTGGACCAGGAAGCAGAACCTCAGTCAAACCTGCACACTCAGGTCTTTATGTAAAAGGTTTATTTTTATTTTTTTTCAGATTCACTAGCTGTATAACCTCAACAGGAAAGACTGAAACAGTTTGATTTCAGATGACAGAACACTCATATGCTTCAGGCATACTTCCAGTTGGTAGAAAATAAGGTATTAAAGATTCAGTTTTTCAGAGCTGATAAGAACGAGTGTTAGTGGACACAATCTGCAGGTTGTAGAGACATTGTTCTAATGAAGAAAGGTGATTAAGAATCAGCCCTGATGACAGTAGCCTTATTTTCCTTACACGAATCTAATCTTCTCCACTGGAAAACTTTTACTAGTTGGCAAATCGAAGAAGTCTGTTCCCTACCTACTGGGCCACTGGTAATCAAAAAGACTTAACAGTTCTCTCCTTGGCTTTTAAAAAGTTATCTTGTGTGATCTGGAAGGGATTGACTGCTGAGTGTTGCAGCTGTAGCATTTACTGTAATAAGATACCTAATTTTTTACAAGGAGGGAAACACTTCTGAGAAACAACAACCCAAGATACATACATCTCCCTTGGGCATATTTAAGAGACAGCCGAATAGTTAATTCCAGTAGGCATCCAAGAACTTACAGTCCAGCATTGACTTACTAATGAGCATGCATGTAACAGCTGTAAACCAGGGCAATAAACCTTGCATTAGTGCTTGTTGAAAGCTATTCATTTCCTGACTGAACTAGAAGATCATTATGCTCTAACGGAGATGACAATTTCAGATGTGAATCTTTTAGAAGTATCAGTAGTTCCTTCTAGATACATATCATTTGAAGCAATCTGGTTTTATGACAGGCAACTGCACCGTATAATCCATTTAATATCTTTTACTGACCTTTCCTCCTATTTGAGTCTTTACGTAGATCATCACTGGTTTCAAGATATTTTCTGTAATTAATTTTAAAACTGTGATTTACAAGCTAAATCTTTTTTTTTTTTATGTTCTTCACCAACACAGATGCATTAGTCCTTTTCATGCTCCAGTGTTTAAGTTTCAAATGTATCTTGAATCAACAATTGAATCTACTTATACTCAAGGTTTTTTCTCTCTCTCTGGGTTTTTTTTTTTGAAAGAGCCATAATGCAATTTCATTTCAGTCAAAAAAGAATGATGCTGTTTGACATTCTTGATTTCCGCATAGCATGGGACTTTAATAGATCAATATAGAAAAAAAAAATCATTCAAAAGTTAGTAGAAGAGGATTATACCTTCAAAGAAGTATCTTCTGAGTCATCCATCCTAGTTTTCAAAAATCCCATCAATCATAAATTTATCCCCTTCTTCCTTTAAGCAACATAATTTCCTTTGGTCCACGTGTTCTTACTACTTTGCTTTCAGGTGTGGCCTAACAATTAGTCTCAACTGGCATTTAGTATTGGAAGACGCTGTTTTAATTCCATTTAAAATCCAGCAGAGTGGTGTTTATGCAGTAAATGTTTTTGTTTGGTTCTAGCATTTCTTTCATTCCCCTTACAATAACATGAATTGGTATAATAAAGGACATTAGCTCTGCCAACAAACCTTGTCCTACTAGAGATCCTTTGTAACAGCAAAACACCACTGATTCTTTCCCTGGAAAGTGCCATAGTGAAAGTTCATGGAAATAGTATAGCTAATCTAGTTCCTTCCCGCATTATGTAACAACATCATCCATTTGACCACAGACCAACACAGAGAGAAATGGACTTCTGCTCTCACTAATCCCAGTGAAAGGATTCTAATGTATCATCACATCAGTTTTGATCACGATGTGTTATTTCATCCTAACACATTTATTTTCCTCACTGCTTCCTGTTTTCTTATGGGAGGGAACAGGAAAAGTCTTATGAATTTGAAAGCTAAGGATATGTTTTGCTCTTTTTGAGAGTTTAGAAGAGGGGAAGAAAGTGAGGTTAAGGAGCAAGCTTAATGTATCATTTCTAGTATTCTATTTGAATAAAATTTAAATTAGATAAGACGTATACCAGAGTTTTTTTGAATTGTAAGATGCAGGATATTACCAAACTTCTCTCTTTGCTATTAAATTGGTAATAGGAAGCCTGCAACCTCATTTAAAACCGTATTTAGTATGCAAATCACTAATAAGGAAGGTTTGGAAAAGCTCTGATACAAATTGTGTATCAACTTAAGGGGTAAAATAGTCAGAGGAAAAATGGTTTGTGTTTTAAGTACTTTGAAGACTTTAACTATGCTTAGACATTCTATTTATTATAGCTATATAACATCATCCTCACACCTACAAGTGCTTTTAGTGAATACTGAAAAAGTTTTCTGCATATCAAACATTTACACATCAAACACAAACAGAGAATGGACATTCTGGTTGCAATATTCATCAAGAGAGCACTGCAAAGCTCCAATGGCAGCCTCATTATTTCAGAATTCTGACTTGTGGCTCAGAAGACTAAAGGAATTGAGAACGCACCCGACAACTTATATTGTTACATATGGATATTTAGTTTTAGTAAGTTACAGTAATTCAAAGCAGGCTCTAAGCAGAGTTCTCAAATGTGTCTCGTTAGCTGTAAGTAAATAGAAGGTAATACACCAAATAACACACATCTTGCTGATGTAAAAGAAGAACGCTAATATTCTCTGGGAAGACTATAGCGACCAGATGGCTAAGGGAGCATTTGACAGCAATTCTCTTTCCTCTGCTCCAGGACTTAAGGGACAACCATCTGAAATTAGACACTGGGTTTGACTCACCTCTAACCTAAAATTCAGCTCGGAACACAAAACCTGTACGTCCTAAAAATGTCAGAAAACATGGATGACCAGGGAAGGAAATGCCATGTCAGATTTTCAAAATACTCATAATATTTGTTAGAATCTGAATCATGTTTATTCTAGTGAGTTCAACACTGTTTCCTTATCCAACTACAGCAATAACTCCTATTCACTGTTCACAAGTTTTATGGATGCACTGAACTAATAAATCAATCTTAGACATCAAACTACATATTTTATTTCAATTTTGTGTGAATGACCTGTAGAACTAGATCTATTTACTGCTTCCTTCACATTATTTGTCTGTCCCTGAATCAGGATACAAATATATAATTTCTCTGAAAAAGTGGGCTATTCACACACACACAACTGTAAGAGAAACTTAGCGAGATAGTATTCATTAACTAATACTAGTAACAGATGCTTAGTAGACATGATTGCTTATTGAATTACTAATAGCATTGAAATATAAACTAATGTGTATTTTTTTCTTAATGTCATTTTACTTAATTGCTGGCTTCCACTCACGAGTGGCAACAAAAGATAACCTTGAATCTGATAGGACAGTGAAAATAGAAATACTTCAACTTTGTTTTTCTGGCAACTGAGGAGAATCAAAGCACTTAGGAAGAGCTTATGCAAATCTGAGTCCATCTAACAAATATACACTTATAAAAAAACCCCAAACAATAAAACCAAAATTACTGCACACCACACATCCCTACTTGTGGTAGGGTTTTAAGGCAAGAATCCCTTTGGTGCAGCTGGTCATTTGCATTATTTCCCATAAGGAAGTAAGAATTTCTGCAAAATTGTAGTCAATATAATGTATCTGCTGATCTTTTAAGGCCTTTATTGACAAAGCATAGTTAAATGATACTTCAAGCAGTAACTTTTTTGTGTGCTAAGAATGACTTCTCTAGCCTATGTATTCAATTAATTTACTACTGGAAAAGGGATGATTCAAGAAACCATCAGCTACCCTAAACAGCCCCCAGAGGCCCCATTGTTCCCTTACTCCTCAGTCTTTGGCTGATAACATCCATCCAGTCCGTGCTGTTCCTGCATATTGCAAGCCTCATAAAAAGGCTTCAGACAATGACTGTGTTCCTGAGCTCCCTGGGAAGGAACGGTACAAGAGAGCAAACGGAGCCAAGGAGACAGAGTTCACATATTAAATTAACAGGTATTTTAAAGCAGCAATGTAATTATCTATTATAGAACTTCAAAGCTCAATAGTCATGTAAAGTTTCCCCCTCTCCTATAAAATATATTTAACATTAAAAAAAAGTCAGGGAGATCTAATCCCAAGTCTGCTAAATTTTAAATAACCTAATGATATAGGATGACTAAGGCATTTCAGTGTCTGCAGGTAAGTAGTGCAGAAGATTATATCGGCACCTCCTGACAAAACACATACCCTTTTCCTCATGCTTAGTTACCCATTCATGGCTGGTGCAATTGGGCAGCTTTCATCACTGTTGAGGGAAAACTCTGCACACTCAAAGCTGCACTCCTCCTCTGCCCCCTCCAAATCACAATACTTCCGTTACCTCTCCCAACCACAACTCCTTCTGCATTAGAAATTAATGGAGGCCAAGGTTTTATGAACATCAAACTTACAAACATGTATTTGAGTGAGAAGTCTTGACGTGAGGAGTTTGGGGTGAGGGCTTTTATTTTTAGTATTTCTAGCAATAGTTAGATTTTCCAGATGGAAAGATGATGCTACAAAGCACAACACATATTTGTCTCCATGAAATTCTGTTGTTAAGCCTCTGGCTGAACATTCATTATGAATTGATCAGTGTATTTTATTGCTATGTGTCACTGACAGAGATTGGCTCTGGCTCTAACTGCCTATCAACGTGTCGATTCACCAACTGGTAGAAAATTTTATCAGGTTTTTCCAGGGCTAATATTTAGGATAAAAAGCTTAAAATAAAACATTAAAATAATTATAAAAATGAAAATAGGAAAACAAAAGGAAGCCCCTCTTAAATATGAGATTACAACTACTGAATAGAATTGGATGGAAAGACAAGTGTCATTGTCCAACCTTGGCCTAATCAATACCCTGCAGTATTCTTTTTCCCACATAACTACCAACAGCTTCAACTGACCCAAGCAAAACTTTAGTGAGCTAGCACCTCCTGTCTTCCTTCTCCAGACATGTGTAACAGCAACTACACTTACCTGTTTCTTAAACTTCTATTGACTTAACACCCAAGGTGTCCTGCTCTGCAGCGGGAAGCTGCTGCCTTACACCAGAACATACGCTGGGCCAGTGTGGTGAGGCCCAGCTCACTGCGGTTTAAGCATAACTGATGGTATTTTCAAATATAACTGTATAGAAAAGTATGTCTCAAAGTCTATTTTGAACCATTTTGATAACCACCTTACTATTTATACCTTGTTTCCTACAAAGACAGAATAATACTGACTAGCAAAATATCACCGTGCGCTACGCTACTTTTCACTAAGTGACCTTTACTCTTTTCGGCATGAAATGGCAGTCAGATTATACAGAGACCGTAGATCACTTGATATACTGTTACACTTGTCTCTGATTCACACTAACCAACGCTTCCAAACCAATTTTTCAATACGAAATGGAATGAGTTTAGCTCTGTGCCTAGTAGGTAAAGATAGTATCTCACTTTTTGTTACAAACCCATGACAGGCATGGCTGGGAGATACCCGTTTGACAACCAGTGTCTGCTCCCATCTGAATGCACTTAACCTGGCTGACTTACATTAGTTCAGCAGCCAGACCCAGTCCTATTTTCCTGGGCATAATGGGACATAAAGAAATGCTATACAGAACCACTATCCACAGTCTTTGAATATAAAGAAGTCTCATTTTCACAGAATACAGTGAAAAAATATACAGAGAATGTAACTGATAGCTGCTCTTACAGCGCTGGCGAAACACTATGGGCTCACCCCTATTTACCTAGGGATTAATTAGTGAGGGATCTAATTCAGACCAGAGATTCTTTTCCAATTTGAAGGAAGAGGGCAGAGGCCTTGCATAAATGAGAAGGAGATACTTGAAAAGAGTTGTGACGTGTCATTTAAGAACTTAAATTTTAAAGAATTTTTTTTTATCCAGTGTCACACACTGAAATTTATTATCACTTGCAATATGGATAACCTTCCAGGAAAGGAATATGAAATCAATAAAGGGAAGATAAAGGCCACTGTCAAAAAAAAAAAGCCAGTCTTACACTGATGAACTTTGTACGGCAGGATGTATAAATAATATTATACAGAGAGCGTCAATACACCTTCATAATGATGAAAGGAAGTTTGAATGATAAATTAGAAGAACTGGAAAGCCACTTCCATGAGAAAATGAGCAGATCCTTATTTAAGTTTTACTAGTTTCCTGCTCTACTTCTGAACCACAGCCCACCAAGCACATCCTTAAAAGGCAGGTCATATTCAGTACTGAAAACACTATGTCATTGTTACAGACCAATAAATAATTAAGTAAATAAACAAATAACACTTAGATTAGCTTTTCAGACATCCTACTTCAGTGCCTCCTTAAAGAGCATATACTTTCACTCTTGGTAATCATATGTTGAAATTTTGTTTAATTTGTCTCAGTATAGATTCATGTCTCATGAGAACTCAACTGCTTTGCTGAAACATTTATATAAAATCAGCTTCACAGAACAATAACTAAGATCTTTTTTAGAAATAAATGCTATGATTTGACATTTTATGAGTGAGCAGCACTTAAAAGCAAGAGAAGTTTATGGCCAGAGTGCTAAAATTGCTTGCATGTCCCGTGTATAATTCACGTTTAAGAATTGATTACTATTGCAAACCATGAAAATCCAATATTTAATTTATTTACAAGGAATAAGACACAAAAGCTGATGCATTCTGAAAGGACAGGTGTTTGTTGTACTCACAGACAAATCTCATTTTTGTATGGGAATAGGAATACTTATTCATGATAATAGTGAATAAAATCCTCAAAATATCTGATGACTTAGCTCTTGAACATTTCACTGCTCCTACTTCTATGTATTATCTTGCAATCAAACTGAACATACCATGCATTTTGCTACATTTGTTGAACATATTCAGATTGACATCGTCGTATGCTGTAGTTGTTCTCAACTGTACATGCAATTCAGCATGTTAGCAATTGTTTCAAGCTATTTTTTAAAAATTACTAAACCAGGAAAATTACAAAAAATAGAATATTTGAGATTGTTTTCAATATAGAATTGCATCCACATCAGTTGGCAAAGGAGATGGAAAGATTTTGCTTTTCTTTGAAGAAAGGCTAAAGGACAGAAGGTAATTATAATACTTATGAGTGCTTGCACAGCAAATAACCCAAATAACCGAAATGTTATGAGGATCAGGTACCATACAGTTCAGTGACATTGTGGCATCAGCAATACTCCTGTTAGCAATTTTTTGTCCTTCTGCTAAAGCAGCATATTTTAGAATTGTGTTTCACAAAGCGTCAAGATTATGAGGACTACTTCAAATACCCATTGAACATATTATTTCAGCAAAGTTATGAAATAAACTTCATATTGAAATATTTGACTAGGCAACCTGCTCAATTAGGACGACCAAATACAGATAATTTCCTGTGATCCTATTACTGCTCTCCCTGATAAAGAGCACCACAACAGCTTTCCTGTAGGCCCCCCTTAAATACTGAAAGGCTACTATAAGGTCTTCCCAGAGCCTTCTCTTCTCCAAAACGTTATCCCCAAGACCTTTTAAAAGAGATTGTCTAAATTTTATTCAATGAATCTGAGAATACCACGTCATAAATGAAGTATTTTTGTACCTGTTAAGCAACAAAGCAATAATATGGTATAGTGGCCTCATCTAGGAAGTGCTGATGACACTTCAACTTGCATCAGTAAATAACTTGGGTTTGCTTCCTGAAGTGCTGACATATCATCCCTATAGGCACAACTATTAATACCTTTAGATTTATTTTATTACATTTTATTTATTCTAACTTTTAAGAAGCCATTTCCTTACCAGATAGCAGCTGGTTTCACAGTTTTCATGTAATCTAGTAGCAAATTATGTCTCCCGATCCATGATCTCTCTTCAGTGGAAGCAGAAATACAATATTTCCAGCTACAAGAATTGACTAGTTCAAGCTGTACTTTTACCTCCCAAGTTGCCTAGTTCAATTCCTGATCTGTCACTAAAGATACTGGCTATTGCCCCAAGGCGAAATAAAACCTATAGCAGAAAAGAAGAGCTTGCTTAATGTTAATACCATTAATATGTCAGTTCAGCCTTAGAAAGGTTTTCTGCGTGATTCAAGCATGTGATCAGCCTCTCATATCCTCATAATATTAAATTATACTAAGGGACAGTGCAGTCTTTCAAACAAAGTATTCTTTCTTTTCTGCCAAAGAAGTTTTCCTTTTAACTACTCTATATTGTAGTTATGTTTATTGTAACTGGTTGCAAGTTGCCACTACATAAGCTATCCTGATGACTTAATTTCATTTATCACTATAAAAGTGAAATTTGGGAAGAAAGAATAAACATCCTGGTTTGTATCATTTACAGCTAGGAAGAACTAGGAGTTATAGAATAAGTTTTTCTAGCTGTGTTAGATATGAGAACATTCTTCTGCCCCTCTCCTTAAAAAATCCAACCAAACAGAGCTAGTGAGCTTTATTGGGAGTGGGGTTTTAATTTTGGATTAAAACTAATGTTGAAAAATCTGTCTAACTAATTGGAACGCTACTTCCTCAGTTGAACAAAAGTGTAGCAAACATCACTTTTGTCAAGTGACTTCGCAGTTTTCCAGTTCTAAAAGCATTTTGAGGGCTAATCAAATATGTTCTTGAGATATTTTGCAAAATGGAAAGTAAACATTCACTGCTAAATCTGTGTATCTCTGTGTGCGTATATATACATATATATAAAATTTAAAAGGTGCTTTAAGACTTCAAATTCAGCTAGATTTATCCACAGGATCTTAGGCATTACCTCCCTCCAGCTTGTTGTACTAAAGATTCCATAAAAATAAATAAAAATAAATACTATGTCTGCAGCTGAAGTATAGGTGTTCATGACATTTTGCACACAGTCTATCTGCTCTGGAGAGGAACATACAGAATCATTATCAGAACCATGACTTGTTGCCTCAACATAAGTTCCAAGCAATGAGGTGTTAACTTGATAGCGAGAGACATAAATACCTGGTGTCAATTCAATTATACATATGACTGACACTTAACAGTGGTATGGAAAACAAATTTTTACTGCTTTATTCCTTTTCTGATTGGCAGACATATTCCAAATGCCAGCTGCGCAAGTTATATTTTACTAATGCTTTCCATTATGCATCTGAAAATAAAATAAATTGTGCACAGCAATGTTTCAATACTGGATGAACCCAATCACATCCTTTTGAGAACATACTTTCTGGATAGTTTAGATGATAGTCACCAGACAAGTAGGCACAAAAATTTAATACCTGCAGCACTTGTTTCTCCATAGAAAAAAAATCAGGATCTGCTGTAGCTAAATATGGGATACAGTTATAATAATACGGCCACTATACCATCACTTTAAATGTCAGTATTGATATTCAGCATGATTTCCTATGTATGATGGCTCAAGTCAATTATAATGACAGATAGCATCCTACTGGCTTATCTGATTACCTCTGACCTTTTAACAGCTGCAGAAAGCCAAAACAGCCTGAAAGAAGAACTCATGCATATATGACACGAAGCTGGAAATTCATATCTGAGCCACAGTCAAGAACACATTGAATGTCAGCAGATTTCTGACAAAGCCTATAGCAAATAATTTCTTGGATGGTTTGGCACCACAACAGCCTGTCATTTATTGTAGCTGAGTAGTGACAGGAGACATAAACTTGATTAATTTTATATCAATACATGATATAAAAGTCATTATAACACATAGTTCATTTTAAAAACTTGGAATCCACTACCTAAAGTGACCATTCATTTTGATTATTATTTCTTTTATCAGAAGCTTGGTTAGGTGATTTAAAGCTGCATGGGCTTCACAAGGGAACAAAAAAATCAATATAAAGTGTAATTGTGTATATTCAAAAATAAAGCATATTTTTTTGAACAACGGATTACTAACCAACTACTTGGAGAAGTCTTTCACTGCTTGATTGTCCTTGCTCATCTCTCAGAGAAAACTAGTAAGCGTTGGTCTGGTAACTATTTAAAAGCTTACCTTTGTGTTGCAAAAAAAAAAAAAATCCCCATAGCCACCTAACCCAAATCCTGTAACTTATAGGATTTTAACTAACAGAAGTAAAAAGGTAGAAGTAGAATGAAATAAAATGTGTTTTATTTCATGTTACCAATGTAATATACTCTTCAGTATCTTAGCACTCAGAAGTAGCAGCAGTATGTTGACGTCTATATTTAAACATTCCCTACCTTTACACCATAGCGTTATATGACAAAATCAGAGAACCCAGTCATTTCCTAAGGCAAGGAAGCTTTACAGCCCAATGCATCCCCACCATCAATGCTCCCAGTCATTATTCTGAAAAAGCCATCCAAAAGGAAGCTGCACTTCATTCTAATAATAAGCTGCTATTAATTTAAATTATCTTCATAAAATTTGATTTATTTTCATAGAATTCTTCTTCAAACTGGTAATATTGGCTAGAAAGTGATTTAAATCCTCTCTACAAAGACCCTCTTAACTCACCACCAGTAACAGAAGGATAGAACAGCATTTCCACAGTTCCATAATTATGATGAAATCTCAGCTATACTTGAGCAAATACTGCACTTGAGCAAATACACTGACCTGAGTGAACCTGAGCTGAGGGCAAGGGTCTGTTCAAGGACTGGGAAAAATCAGGATTCAATATATTTTACTTATATCTTGTCTTACCTATTGACTGCTAGTTGCCCCTAAAAACTAATTATAGTAGTTTGTACTGTAAAATGAGAGCTGTTATTTCTTGGTTGCTTGCTTTAATTTAGAAACCTTTCTGATCTCTTCGTTAGCTCTTTATAAAAAATGGTCTGCCCAGGTCCTTTTAAAGGTCCCATCATGCCCTCACATCATGATCTCACCCTCAGCAGCTGCATGGTTTCTAGGGCTCTGGGAACACAAATGCATTATCATTTACTTACCCCAAAGACTCTGCCCTGGCCTACTATGTTCTCACAGTAAAAATAACGCACCTGATTCAATGGAATGGGGACCTTCGCTCCAATGAGTTTCAGAAAAACTAAATATTTAAGAGATGAAAGAGTGCAATTAGGATAGTAATATATATCAAACAATGTTAATAACCTTTATAAGCAGAGAGAATACCCAGTTTATTCAGCTATCATAAAACAAATATTAAACAGGCTCTGGGAGAAAGAAAAGACATGTTATTTCTGTTCAGAAAAGTAATTAAAAAGTGAACAGAATGGCGTGGCAGCTGCACAATAATCCCCTCCAATATCTCAAACAGCCCATACTAGTGCAAGATGTTCCACCCAGCATCACCAGATAATAATACTGCTGCAATCGATGGAATGCTCTCAATTTACTTGAGGTGTTTCTACTATGGAGGAATCAGAACTGGAGTTTCAAGTGAAAATTTGAAATATTCACATATTACACCTAAAAACAATAACTGAGAGGGATGTGTCAGAACCTATTATTGTGTTCCGTCAACAGCAACATAAGAACTTGCTGATTCTGAGAGCCAATGCAGTCATGTCTGCAAGAGTACAGCGGCCTCTCCTCTGAAATACGCTTCAGGAAAGCACTGCTGTTTGTAAGGCTCTGTATACATGCCGCAGCATCTATTACAACAGAAAAGTCAATTACTGTGCAATCCAAACCTTGCTTTGGAGTATTATCTGCATGCAGAATAAAGTCAGGAGCTGCAAGGGCATGCTGTTTCCTTGAACAGCGGAGAAAATAAGGATGGTTTAATCAATACTATGACAATTTAAGTTTTGCTATCCTACTAGTCAACTCAGTAGACACTCATTGTGCAGGAGGGTAATGTATTGGAAACAGAGTAATCAGAGGAGAAAAGACCAGTTAGTGTCTTCCTAGGAAACCAATCCTATTGCATATTCTAAGAGATGCTTTACAAAAGATATGTTGCTGGATAGCTTGGCTATCAGATATCCTGTACAGCACAGTTTTTATGCTCAAGTTTATCTTGGAGCTTTCATTTAAAACCCTGAAATTTCCAAGATCAAAGAGCCTTTCCCATTTGTTCTGTATATGCTAACCCTCTCCTCAAGTAAACGACCAACCACTGAGTGTTTTACCAGCCTTTTATAGAACTGGAAGGTGGAGAGAAGAAAGAGAAGATGACAATGTCGTCATGGTACAGCTGACTGCTTCTATGCTTTCCATAAGATGAAGCCAACTGACAGGGTCTGATCACTAACGTGCCAGAGAGAGGAATGCTTTATATTTGCCATGGTGCAGTGCACTTTGTACCAGTCAAACCCCAAGTGCTTTCACCCCAGTTCAGAAGCCAAACTGGCGTATTAGATACCCTCTATGAAAAATGTGGGATCTAGTTATGTTTTTGAGGACAGTTGAAGCAAGCAGTTGAGCCTGTAAGTTTCGGACTGTAATGCTAAGACCTGACAGTTTAATTACATCAGATGCTGAGGTGTTCAAAATAGAGGATAAATCCTAAAACACATCTAAGGTGGAAAACATAAAATGGGTCCCAAAGTACCTAAACTAATCTCATCTTCTTTCAAACACTGGTCTCAGCTGCCAATAAACTCTGTAAGCTTCCACAGAAGATACCTTCTCTTGTGCTTTTAAACCAGAAACTACAAGCCAATTGATGCTTTGTGAAAAAATTATTGTTAAGGTTGTTTTTCAAACTCAGATGCTGATACTTCACAGCAAGTGGACTTTATTTAATGCTCAATTAGATTTTAATTGCTTGGTGACACTATTCATAATCATCAAACTAGCTAATGCTTATTAATAGCCATTTCTGATAGAGTGTAGCACCACAGACCTCTATGTGAATTTGAGAAGACAAAAATAAATTTTATACACTTTCCAGCTAAACAATCACATTCAACACACCTCCCATGATTTAATGCTCAGATGACTTCCAGATATTGATATTTTAAACCAAATAAAGTACATGTAATATAGTGCAGAGATTAGGGCAGAAACAACTCACAGAACTTGAAGTCATTGACACAGCATTAGTGGGGCTGCAGGCAGCCTCACCTTAGTTACTGCTATCTCAAAACAAAGACATAAGTCACCAGATACACAAGATTTCAGTTCCCTTACACAAGGGCAGAGATGAGTGTTCAGATACTAGGCTAATTCTTTTTCAACCAGACCCTTCTGAGGTTTTTGTAATTAGATATGTGGTTTCTTCAGAAAAATGATTCATTGCAACATAAATGAAGGTTTGATCTTCAGAGAGAGATAGTTATTCCATCATACCTTTTCCCATACTCATCCCTATCCTAATACAAGCATAGGGAAATCTAAGGAATAGGGATCATAAAAACTGATAGTAGGGAAAAAATATTGAAAGTCACAGTGCAAATGCTGTAGATCATCAAGCAATTACTACCTCACAGGAATTTCTTGATGTTATCAGACACTTACAACATCCCCATCTTAAATTAACAAAGATATTCTCTGACAGACAGATATTTTAATGCTCACCTCACTATCAGCAGTCTTTCCTCATACGTTTCTGCTATAGCAAACCCAAATCCTCCAAAGTAACTTTTTCCCTCCCTGCCCTCTGGGCACCGGGTTTTCAAAGCAGCTGTTTCTAATTGGTAGTTTGATGCTGACTGCGGGAAGTAATTAAGCCCCTCATCACTCCCTCTTCACCTGCTGCCTTGCAGGTCGTGCATTTCCCACTATGGAGATCAGGCATTACTAGAAAACCAGATTATAGTGTGTGAACATTTGAAATATGGATTTAGTACGTGGACGTAATCTACATGGAAAATTCAAGGTCTTGACATGTAAAACAAGATTTTAATTCTGGGTAATGAGAGTGGGTTGGTTTAGGTTGGTCTTTTTTCACTTTTTCATTTTGGTCAGGGGGACTGAACTGATGACCTTCCTGTCTTGTACTATCAGAACCTCAGAGAAAGTTGATTGTGGCTCTGAGCAATTCAGTTCCTCTAGGAGTGTATAAATCTACAACAGATAAGTATGAGAGGAGGTCATGAATTGCTCTCTGGAGAGAAAACATAGAACTCAACAGAACAGCAAGAGAAAAGCCTACAGAAAATCTTTTCTGCCACCAGTTTTTCAGGTTTGCACAAAACATCATCTGCTCTCTTTGTCAGGAGAAGGGGTGTTTTTTTCTCTTCCCCCAGTCCAGTTTCACCACCCAGATAAGTAACCAGTATAATATTTAGTTACCAGGAAACTGTGCTTTCCTCTGACCCTACTCCATTCAGTAAGAGTTCCTATAGAGACCACTGTGAGCAGTAAAATTAGCACATGTGGGTTTCCAGGTGAAGAGCAACAGGACTAGAACAATGCAGGGGAAGGGAGTAGAAGCTAGGTGGCCATAAAAGAATCTGTTTGGCAGTTGAAAGAGAAAAGTCCACGCCTCTGCCCATAGCACATATGTGCTTTAATGCACAGTTACCATAACTGTACTTCTCATCTTTATGGTATGCTACTGTAGCAGCCTATAGCATTATAATAATAAAGATATTTTACCTGTTGGAATCCATTTCTATGTCCTTTTCTGAGCCATGTTTCCTCTGGTCCTCCTTGTAATTAAAATAATCCCTCTCTCATGTTCTACCATGAGCAACCTTTCTTCAGTTTTAATTACCAGCTTTAAATCACTTCCAAAAGGCAAAACTAAATTTTATGCAATATTTTATGTAATAAACGAATTATTTGGTGAAATTCACATCTAATCCAGTAAATTATCTTCAAACTGTCCCAGAATTCATTTGGTAAAGTTTATGAAATCATATTCTCATCTCTTTTTGGTATACACACAGTGAACACTTGATTTTACACACTTGAGCAGTCTCACTTGTATCAAGTATACTTCTTATGCATTATTTATACCATCATGTAGATCAGTGTCAACATGAAATTATCATCTAAATGTTCATTCCCAAAATGTAATTTCTTAATTGTTTAGTATGTGCTAATTCTCTTAAAATTGCCTCTTTAATCATTAAAAATAATTTTAAAAAACTTGTTCTTTTCCATTCTGCAGGCATACAATTTAAAGAGGGCAGAACTTTTCTCCTGGAACATTGCATGCTAGTTAGAAGACTTGACTGCATGTTGGGACAGGAATTAAGAGACACCGTCCTCTCTGATACAACCCAAGTCAGAGCTCTGAAACATTCATGGGACTGAAGGTGCATTGGACTGAGGGTGCAGAGAAAGGTACAGAACTGAATACTTCACCAGGATGGCTACCTGCTGTGCTCACTAGATGTATCTAAGCAGTTGTTGCACTGGCTTGATTAAAACACACAAGTTGCAAAGGGAATGAAAATGCCTGAGTCCTAATTTTCAGCTGACTTGACTGGGAGTTCCTTCCATGCCCCTGGAGTGCATTAATACCGTAGATACTTTGATACATAAGATACTGTCACGTGAATTCCACAGCATGTAATATAATTCCTGGCTATATTTAATTAGTAAGTATATTTTTTTCCATTCCTTTAATACACTTGATTGAAAACTTGTCAACCTACAAAACATTTTCAACAGTGACTAAAGGTTATCGTTGTAACAGAGCAGCAAGTTATATGATAGTCTTCCATAGAGCTTGTTAACATTATCAGAATTACTAGTGAACAGGAAAGGTTATCCCCTGAGTATAGGATAAAGGACTGTAAAATTCTATTACTTTCCTTTTAGTAACTCTTTCAATAAAGCTCTTCTAAAATAAAGTAAAAAAAAAAATGGCATAGCTCTTTTCAGTTTTCCTGTGAAGTAATTACAGCTGTACATCCTTTACTTTCATGTAATTTCAAATGAAAATTAACCAGTATTAAATATTGATTGCTTTTCTCTATGATTAGACCTAATGAACTAAGTATTTATACTGTCAAAAATGGTGTCTTTTTATTTAAAATATGCTATCAGTAAGAGTTGTCATTATTACAAGGACTATTTTATATACAATTTATGAGAAATGTAAATACTGGATTATTTTCTAACCCAGCAAATTTCTGTAAGATTTTAGAATCAAATAACAGCTTGGTAATTTTAAAAAATTAAGAATTGAGTCTGTAGGTGGCACTGTTTCTCTTCAGGAGAAAAGACAATCACACACGATGAGATCAAGAGTCCAAAACATCCTGGTGAAACTGCTGAACTTACGACAGGGACACATCTCTTCAGATATGTAATTAAACTAAGTATATGTATGATATACACTTTAACTCTAAAAATATAGTCTCTCTCTATAGTATAGCATATACCATACCATTTCTGTTTGGACAGAAATTTAAGAATTTGAAGATCAAGGATCTTCAACAGATTTACATAGATAAAATTTTAAAGAATTAATGGATTTAACAACCTTAATTGAACGTTAAATTACTTTAAAAGATACAAGAGATTGTAGAATTTAGTAAGCAATATTTTAAATCCCACACCAGGGGTCATGCCGGTAGCCTGATTTAGGGTATGCCATATAATTCGGGATGTTTCCATTGTCTTTTATATGTCACTGCAGTATGCGTTCATCCTTACCTCAGACTAGCTTTGAATAGTCAGGATAATTGGAAGTTTAATAGCATTTTTTGACTCTCATAATGCAGACATTGTAGATGTAACAAAGTATGTAATAAAAGAATACTGATAATTTAGTGTTGGTACTGGCAAGCATTTATCATAAATATGCATGTAGAATTTTGGTTGGTGACAATACAAAGTGAAGGCAAGTAATCAGCTCTACTCTTGAAACTGCTCTGCATTTGAAAGTACAGAACTGTGATGTTGAACAGCATGCAAATAGGACCCAATCACCTTTTCACTGAGGAACAGATAAGCTTAAGCTATTGTTACTTGTAAAGCCATTCTGTGTCTTCACAAGAACAGAAGATACTAAAAGAGACACACTTCTAACAACAGCCCTGCTAATTACACTGCAATGCAATCAAATATGAACGACATGACTGAAATATACCCACCTTTATTTAGTCACTGCTCTGTGACAGTACTGGACACTTGAGACTGGGTGATCACAAGCCTCCCCATTACAGGAAACTGCAGCCTCAGACTCCCAAACTTTGACAGTCTTCATGTTTTCGATCTGAAATTTAAACCATAATCTTGGTCACAACCAGCATTTTGAAACAGCAATAAATATCTCTTTAGAGCCATACTATATATAAACATACTGTACATTGACTGATTGAGCATCATCTCCTGCCCAGACAGGCAATATGTAACAATATGAATGAGGTCCTGAACATATTTCCTAGAATTCTGGTCAAGAAACCTTTATTTCAATGCTGAATGTAAAAAGATTTATTGGCATGTAGATATCATACTCAGAAGCACATGGTTCTGTGAGATGAGATTTACAAAACTGGAGACAATATGGCAGGTCACTTGATATGGTAGGCAAAAGGTGACGTCTAATAGTGGAATTAGTATTTATTTGCCTCAAAAGCAGTGAAATCTAATCCACATTTCAAAACAAATAATAGTTACATAATATTTTTTACTTCTTTGTATTATAGAAGATGCCACATAAACGCTCTTGTATAGCAAAGGTCCGTTTATTATAAGAATTCTGTATTACAAGAATTATATCTTCATTATGTGGAAGAGCTCAACACATTTTATAACCTATCACTGAAACCTTACAGCATCAATATGAGTAATAAATTCACTACATTTTGTAATTTTGAAAATAGATAGAGCAATTTCTCTACCATCAGGCACTGGACAAGTTAAGTCCTAGGAGATTTCATATTTATTCCTATCCTCTGGCAACAAAGTCCCTCAGAACATAAATAATCATTTCCGTGTATAAATATAAACATTTTTACTTTAAGTTTCCCTCTCCATAGTTTCTCTCAAAGTGTTTATATGTGGTTTACATGAAAGAAAACAGGTTTCTGCATATTGCAATAGAGACTGACTATGGATATTTACATCTCTAGCGGTTCGAATTTCAGGTGGAAACTTAAAAATGTGTTTTTTAAAGTAGCCAAAAAGAAACTATGTTCTACTATATGTCACAAGAGCATCACTCAGCAAATGCAGCATTAGATAAATAGAAACAGCAGCAGCAGAAGAAAAGGAGTGTTAGCCTCAGGGGAAATTAAAGGAGACGTGCTATTCTCTAGCTGCACAGATCCTCATTAAAGACACTGAAAAATGTGCTTAAGGACATGTCTCAGTCTGCTACTTTTTCAATGTCTATCTTTTGCCTGCTGCTGTTGTTGTTTTTCCAGAGGTCCCAGTGAAAAGTATCCTACAGTTTACAATGCTTTGGGGCCATTTCCTCCTTGGCTCCATTCCTAAGCGTGTAATTCTTTTTCAATAGCCGCTGTGAATAAGACTCCATTTCACACATTTAATTTCCCTGGTTTTGTAAGTAGCCACCAAAGAAAAGGAGAGCAGAGTAACGAAGGCAGGACAATGGGAACCCTCACTCATTGTTCAGTAAGGACAGGAGTGGCTGAGGGGGCAGGGAAGAAGACAAACAAGTCCCAGACACTCCAGCAAGAACATACTGTTAGATTATTTACATCTTCTTGCAGTGATACGATAATTTTTCTCAATTAGAAAACTTGAAAAGGATCTTTCCCCAAGCCTACTATGCCGTGTACTGAGGTTTTGGTCCCCTACACAAACACCTCAGTCTCTTCTAGAGGTGAAGGAGCTGATCAGAGAGCTGATAGTGCCTCACCTGCCATTTCACAGCTGGATTCTCCCTGCTATGGGCTTTGTGGGCTGTGGCAAATCTGCCCTTGTGTACTTACTGAGCACATCTGTAAATAAAGTAAAAAAAATCACAATTATTTTTAATACAGAAACCCAGCAGGTAAATGTTTTGTGTAGACAGAATTAAAGGTTCATGCAAAAAAAAAAAAAAATCAGTTTCAAACTAAAAAAGAAAAGTAAAAGCATTTCAATATTACTGCACTTTGATCAAGCAGAGAAGGTCTCATACTTTCCTAACAGCTGTTTTAGTTGTATTTCTTGACGCAGTTTATTGAGCGAATGAGTTTAGAGAGCTTTAAATTGAGATTTATTTGTCCTTTTGCTAATCATGAATCAACCTTCTTTTAGATCAATTAACTAAATCACTTTGTAGGCAGTTCAACATATTCTTTATGGATGAAAACCTTTGTTCTTTATTGCCCATAATATCTCTCCACCCCAATAAATACAATTAATAACCTTCTTGTTCACTACTGTTTGTAACTTCCAGTGTTTCATAGCAATTCATTTCTTATGACTTGCTAACAAAAATAGATTTGAGTAAAACATCGATATTAATATGTGCTTATCTTCTGCCTTCCATTCTTTCAAAAGTACTTAGTTTTCACAAAGAACTTTATAATGGTATTACTCATGTTATAAAACCTCAATGATTTTTTTAAAACTCTTTGTAAGTAAAAATACGTTACTACTGCAATACATACTAATAGTCCTTTTTTTCACGTAGCATACATAAAAACAGAATAAATTTCAATGTTCCACTCTGAATTTCCCAACTAAAAAACCTATTTAATTACGGTATTTATTAGCACAGGAAAATATCTGGTTCTAATTTCTTCCGCAGTTTCAGCAGGAGAGGGTCCTTGATACATTACATTTCCTGTAATAGTACCTATATCCTTCCTTTTGTTAAAAATCATCCTGAGATGTTAATTATTCTAGCTGAGGGCCAGGGATTCAATAACAGCTGAGACAAACCACAGCCTGCCAAGAATCAGACTGCTTTGCTCACAGTGCATTCGAGTCAATTTACATTTAACGAAACAGGCCAAAGGCTCTCTGGCCATATCGGAATGGACGCCAGCAGCCTCACGATCCACGCTGTCATGTCAGCTCAGTTTTAGAATTTGTACCTGAGTCCAAATCCCTCATTGCACGTACACTGTGGATTTGTACTCGAGTTTGGCTCTGGGAGGGAGCCGGCCCTGCCCTGGCAGAGCAGCCGTGGTAACGAGGCCGCCTCACAGTGCTGCCCTGCGAGCCCCCCTGGCTGGCAGATAACCCCACGGCTCCCAAACCGCAGCTTCAGCTGTTTGCCTCACGTCTTTTCCCAGTGTTTCAGTAGGATGCTGCGTGCAGAAGAGCCTTCTGGCCTGAGCTGCTCTGGACGGAGCACTGTGCCCCACGCAGACAGGGCCTGCAGATCCCTCAGGATGGATGCCCACTGCGTGTATGGGCAGCGTGGCAGGCCGGGAGCCGAGTTTTCTAGTTTTTCAAGGCTTTTGGTCTTTTTTTTTTTTTTGGAGGCTCAGTTTGTGACATGTCAGGTGTGAAGCTATCGACAGCTGAAGATATAGGCACGTTTCTCAGCGACAGGCACTCCAGAAAGCCTCGCTCACGTCTCACACCTTCAGCACAACTCCAGGCCCCAGGTGCTGATGCCATCAGGAAGGAGCTATTGGGTCTAGGAGTCTGGTTTTGGCGGGCAGGGTGCTGCAGGCTCCCCGCAAGCCTCTGCGAGCAGTGGTCAGGGGCTACAGAGATCCCCCTGCAGCCCATGCCAAGACCATGAAGGAGCAGATATTTCCCTGCACCCACGGAGGGGCTTTCTTTTGTCTGTGACAGTCATCAGTTAAGTGACCTCCCTGTCTTTGTCCCAACCCACAAGTTTTATCGCGGTATTTCCTCCCTCAGTGCTGCAGAGAAGAGGCATCTTGAGAGCGTCTGGGTGGGTGTCTGGCAGCCAGACAAGGACAATCTACCACAAAGGAGAACCTAAAAATTCACAGTATGCTTGTTCCATCATGGAAGATGATCAGGTGTCCTAAAGAGTACATGGAGCAAAAGCCTCTCTGCTGTAACGTGACCAAGGCCTGCTGGCTGGTGTGAGGGTGGTACCCTCTATACCATCACCAAACAGAGACGATGGAGTATCTCTTACTGGCACACGTGCCACTTTCACCAGTGCACGTGCCTCCCAGATATCCTGCACTCATCTTGTCAACAAGAGACAGCACACTTGTACAATAAACTCACCATGGACCGAGAACAGTTGAAGTATTTGCATTTGTTCTACAAATCTCATTGTAGAGGGATGGGCTGACTATGGTAGATTGTGTCCAATTTATATCGTTCCTGCCAAAATGTCCCACAAACGTGGCTTGGCCTGTCAGCTTCCATGGGTAAAGGACTAGAAAAATAAGGTAGCTGCTCCCTTCAAATACTGTTAAGATTACTTTGCCAGGATAAGTGTTCATATACATTACTCCACATCATCATCACTGCCCAGATCCTTTCTTCAGCTGAATTTAAATGCCTTTCTTATGAACCTTACAAAGGTTGCACTGAAATCTGAAGTGAATGTGGATGGTTATTTTATTGATTTTTTTTTCCTAGGAATAAAACAAAATGTTTCCCTTTCAAATACGCATACTCTGAAAGCTCAACATTAATTTTTTGTTAAAAATCTTCCAGGCTGGGAAAAGTTATGATTCCAATCCTGCATTCTACAAATGAAATTAAAATAGAAGGTATAAGTTTGTTTCACAACATTTTATGAGACTTCTTAGATCCCTATGGCATTTGAAAACAAAATTATTCATTGAAATAGATGCACAACACATTTTATTTCTTTTGACAAAACAACCTGCTAAAAATACCAGCACACATTAAACAGCAGTGCTCAAAGATATTGGTAGGGTTCAGTGCAAAATTTCTACATATGCCTGGGAAGAACAGACTAAAACACTGTTCCTAGGCATAATCTAACTGAATGTTAAAACAGCAGTAGATTAAAATCTTAATAGAAATGTAGTTGAGAGATCTTCCCCTACATTATTAACAACAACAACAGTAATAAAATGGTAGCCTTGGAAAACCAGCCCAAGCATGGAATTCTCCCTGTTGTCTCCACTGAGACATATGCATGAATAAAGAATTGCACTTTTTTTCAGATATCCTTTGTTGTCTGACTTTCCCAAAGCTATAGTGCTCTGGAGATCACTAACTTTTCCAGTTAATTAACCTAATTCATCATGCAATTTTAATGTCAAATGTTACACTATTCTTAACTCCCATTTCAAAAACTCATCCAGGAGCATATTCATTTTCTCATTTAACTTGTGTATTTTGCTGTTTTACCATTTCTTAGTATTCTTTGGATTATTTTTTCATATGGCTAAAACATTAACTCTATCTATGAAATATCACATAGCAGAGATCGCTTTACTGATTCCCACAGAAACAAAGAAGCTTGTATATATTTATGCACTGTTCAAAGCCTCAGACTGTATTTAATGTTGGACTTTGTCTTGTTGAGTTCTCAACATCAATGAAACATTTTCTTCATTTTTTTTTAATCAATAACAATAAAGTCACTCAACCTAATGTAAATATCCTGCTTTTATATAATTCCTTAACAAAACACTATAATCAACAGAAAGAGAACGGGTTTATTACATTTTTTAAATTTCAATATGAATTAATCTATTTACTTCAGTGGCTTTGGTTGGAAATGGATTGTACTTATTCATTTAAATAATTTAAAGAATCTTTTCTGCCTGAGATCGACTTTATTGTTTTTATTATCATTAAGGGTATAATCTCAAGCCAACTGCACTCTGCCACTGCTTAGCAGAATAAAACCGAAAAAAATACCAGAAAACAAAGCACGCATCTCTTGCTTCATTGCTTTGCACAAACACTACAGAAAGAAATATCAAAGGTAACGTAAGATGGATTTCAAACTGGTCATGCAGTCGGAAAGTTCAGTAGTGCTCTGTAAACTTTTAAGATGGCTCTGGGGCATCACTGCAGAACTAAGATAAAAGAACAGAGATGATTATCGATTCTCCTAAAAGAACGCTCCACCCGTAAGATGTCAGAAGGTTTTTTACCACGATCAGTGTTTTGCAGCTTAGATGTCTATCAATAGGATAAGACATTTTTGTTTTAAATGAGACTTGCTTCTTTGGTTTCTCTTGTGGAATATCTTTTTAAGTCTATTGGTACTTACAACATTGCTACAATTTGTAACACATGTGCATTCAGTAGCTGTTAATTTGTCTTGCCAAAAAACTCCAGGGAGTAATCATTTATTGACTTCTCCTACCACAAGTGCTCATTTTCTAAATATTTTATTTTCTACATCTCTTCTTTTCCTTCTCAGATAATTTCTCTAAAATACAAAATGGAGTCTCTGTGTAGACATTTCACTGAACAGAGTGGACAGTAGTTGAAAGCATGAAACTTCTGTGTGTAAGAACGATACATAGGTTCATCTGGTGTTACAGTCATTTCAAATACTGTGGTACCACGTATCCAGTCCTAAGAGAGCTTTCCAGGTTAAAAAATTGAGCATGATAAAAGGACAGTGTTCTCAGATTCAAAGAAGAACTTCCTTCTTCTCCAAAGACCTATCTTCTAGTTAGCCACTCAGTGATAGCTGTCTGCTGGAAAATTTGCCTTTTCACCTGCTTCTAATTGACTGCTTTACACTGAACAGAAGCAGCAGGGAGCTCCCAGAGGGAGCTGAGGCAGGCAGTGCTGTCTGCCTGCTGATGGAGGCTAACAGAGAGCCTACATCTCTCTGTAGGTACCTTTCCTAGAATTTCTAATGCTGAGAGGAGATAGTTCCATTTGCAGGAAAGCAGTTCTGGAGAGAGAAGAAAAGTTTAGTCATCCTTTAATCCGTGAATCTCGTAATTGCTTACACTAAGGTTTCTTCTGTCCATAATAAATGCAGGAGTATGGCATTGTCACTTAAATTGTACTGAAAGCTGTGCACAAGGCTGTTTACAGGGATTTTTTTGAATTCAGATCATTATGAGCTAATGATCAAGCCATTACAGCAAAGCACTGAAAGCAGAGACATACCAACAGTAAATATAGCTTGCATCTATGCCAGATTTGGTTATCTCCTGCACTCTGTGTTATTGCTACAGAGAGCAATAATGTGAATCATCTGATTAGAGCCACTAAAAAAATTCTCAACATCAGAACTGATGAAGTCAGGGAAAGCTGTGCCAGGATTTTACCTATTGTATTCAGCATACTCTATCTGCATTTTTACACAATGCAGGTTGTAATAGCTGCTTTTTCAACTTGTATTCCTGAAAATCAAGCAGGCTCCTTTTTAGCCAAATGTATTTGCATTTATGGACGTTTCAGACGGGGTCTCCTCTCTCCTTGGGAACTACATTTCCTGTTACTATTCCATAAAGCTACATGAGAAGTTTGGAAAAATAGTTGTACCCCTTGCACTGCACTGAAGGGATTCAATGTGTTTATAGGTTAAAGCTCCATCAAGGAACCAAGCGCAGAAACATTAGATGGAGCTTTTTATTTTTGTTTGTACTTCTTTTTTTATTTCTGCATTTTAAAATTAAATGACCTGATCAACCACACCAACAATTACAAAACGTCAGACACCTGTGGTTTTGTTTTCAGTCACCCACTGTTTTCCTGCTTGTGGAAGCCTCTTGGCTCTGGCATTCATAAATACCACAGAATAAACAGTTTCTATATTTAAATCTATAAAAAGTACATGGTTAGCTATAACTGTTACAAGTATTGATTTTATCTTCCTCAGTTTGGGATGGTAAATTCTTTTTGTGATTGAAACCCATTGTTGAAAAGGAATTTGCTATGCTTTTAGGCATTTTTTTTTTAATTTAAAAACTGCTAATAGTATAACAAATTCTTGTTTAGAGTTTGTAAATCAGCAATCACACTGAGAAGCAATACAGTCCTGCAATGGAAACAAAGGCAAGAGACTAAGATTAAACTAATTCCACGTTGCCCCCCCCCCCCAATATTGAACTGAAAATGGAAAATATGTACCAAAAGTTAAAAAGGAAAGCAAATGAACAAACAAATATTGGTTCAATCTATTGTATAAACTGTGTGACAGCATTACTGAAACCTAGCCTGAAATTTTCAGGAGTATTTTTGTTTGCATATCCTGTTTCCTTAGTGACCTATCTGCCTTATTCTCAAAATAAGAAACTCCTTCACAGCTGGATATTGAAGATATGCCTCTAAAACACACAGAAATGGAAAATTTCTCTGTGCTCTGGGTGACCAAAGTGCCATCATGACCTCATACCTGAAGTGCAGTAAAGAAAGCCAAGCCTACATTTGTCAATGATCCTATTCCTGGAGGAAGCAGGGGCCTTTAAAGCCCAGCTCTACTCTGAGAAGCAACAGATTTTTTTCTTTCAGTTGCTTTTACAGCCTTTGTAATTAACTTACAAGCGTATTTCTTACTATTAACCTTGAAATCCTAAATCAGGACAATGGAACTGACCTGCATTGTTTCCCAGTAAAAGTAGCAAATTTGCATATTTATAGCCTTGGAAAATTGTTTTAAGTGTTGGTACAAATGCACCTTGGGTCAATTTAGTTGTTAAAAGAGAAAGAATAGAGTATACATCTGTTTTATAACACTGGGATTTGTAAGAACTTTAATATTCTTTGTATACATATCTGTAGTATAGACAAATTATACCAGGAACCATAAAAGTTATAGATCTACTAAGAAAAAGGTCTGACAATTTGTTCCTCTTGACACAAGTGCTTAGTTTCACCAACAAAAGGCAATAAATAAAGAAACTCACAACCCTCACCTAAAAATAGCTGTTCCCTATATTTTAATTCTCTACACAAATCAGTTTTCTCAATCATAGTAGATTTTAAAATACAATTACAGTCTCAAGTTAAGTTAGATATGGGTCTGTAGCAGTCCTCTAGTATAAATATATACATATCATGCGTTACTATGTCAATTCTTTAATCTAAGATCACTTGGTTAGCAAGTTAATTTGGGCAGTCCCAAACTACCGTTAGAACTTAAACTGACTATCGTGTGGTGCAATGATTAGTTCTTACATCAGAAACCTTTCATAACTGGATGAAACAGTGTAACTGCATGAAGCTCCTACAGGAGCAAAATTGATACCTAAATAAGATTGTAACAGTACGAGCAGCTCTTGAAAGCTACAGGATGGAAGCCAAGATTCCCACCTTTGTCATGAACACAGTCTGTGACACTAAGCTTCTACAAATTATTTACCATAATTGCATGTCAAAAGAACTTTGAGATCTTTCAGTAAAAGCTGCTGTAAAAGTGTAGCTGTTGGAACCAAACATACAAAAGGGTTGTTGCAATAAATATCTTACAAAACATAACCAAATATCTCCAACTAACAGTGATGTACTGATGGAAGTTAGAAATATTTATAGTAATCAGAAAGGGCATTCTTCTAATAATAATATGAACATAGCACTTCAGTTTAAAGTACCATAGACCACAAACATATATGTCCTTAAATGACAATAAGCAATCTAAAAGCTTATTACTGTACACCAGTAATGTCTTTAATTTTAATAAAAATATAACAGTGACACACCTGACCTTAAAAATAATACTGATATAATAATTTTAAATATTATTTGAATGTCATAGTGGTAGTAGCGGCCTGGCTGGAGTCATAGTTAATACAAACTATGAAATTCTGCTATTTTGCACAGTCTCGAAGAATACTAGCAGAAAGAGTAAGGAAAGTGTCTTCTTTGACTCTACCTCTACACCAGCCTATAACAAATTATGGATATAAAATATTTAAATAACATGTAGAGCACACACAGTCTTTCTCCAAAAATAACAGGAGAAAAGCTCATTTTTCTGCATTGTGACTCTCAGTGTATCAGGCTCCATTGCAGTAAGAATCACTGGTTGCTCACAGAGACTTAGCGCTTATGAAACCACTGACAGAAATCCACTTATTCTGCTCACTACTACCTTGCTCCTTTCCCTCATTAACCATACTTCCTTCTCTGCTTTAAACATGATTTCTTCTTTGCAGGGGCTTGTCTTATTTGAATACAGAAATGGTATAAAGAAAAGAGTCAAATGTCCCCTCCATAGAAATCCCTGTATGCGAATCTCATATGTTGTAGGTTTTATTAAGATGAAATTAAAGAAGTTTCCTTAGTTTGCATTCACTTTTCATTAATCAGGTCCTAGAACATCCCTATGTGCAATAACCGCACATTCTGGAAACAAAAAAAGCCACAAGCTGTCTGGTAGTGTTCATGGAACTCCATACTGGCTTTTATATTCACTGTAAAATCCAGTTTAGGTCTCTTTTCAGACAGCAACAGAATAAAAAAAAGTAAGTAAATAAATAACATTTATGAGAAATAAAAAGGTAAAGGCACTCTACACTTTCAGACTTAGAAGAATGAAAGAGATATAGCCTGTCTGATACATTGCATTTTAAAGACTATGGGAGAACAGCAGCCACGAAAGGTAATAAATTAAGAAAGACGTATTTTCATTAGTGTACAATACATAGCTGTTGTTTGACAACAGATTGTAAAGCTGTATGGTAAATGTTTCAATGAATTCAGGGTACTGCACTTAGGAATCATGAAAAGAATTACTACCTAGCACACTTTGTCCCACCTTTAAGGACATAATTTACTACGCTGCACTTGTAGATATGGTTTGAAGCACAGGTCTCTTTCTCTTTCTTTTTGTTAATGCAAATAGAATTATTTTTGTAAACATGGACAGGATTATCTAATATGTATGTAGGTATTGACTACACTAGTGCAAACAAGACATTCAGGTGACTCCAAATGTTCCCGGTCCAGGATCTTGATATAGGCACATCCTACATGGCACTTGATGAGGTTGATTTGGGTTTATCAGTTCAGGCTCTGAGCTGCAAAAATCCTGTTACGTTATTTCCATACCATAAAGTATTTTGGTAGTACTTCGTGAATAAACACATAATTCCTCTGTACATTTAATAATTCTGAGTTCTAAAGGACCAGTATAGGCAAGGTCCAGAAGAGGGTAAGTAAGGACACTTACTTGGCTGCTTTGTCTTTGCTGCTAATGAGATACACACATGTTTTTCCCCCCAGTGATTTAACTAACACCTAACAGCGCATCAGTAGTTTTTGCCTCTGTACAGAGTCAAAGTCAGCACTGCCCTTGCTTAAGTTACCTCATGGTTAAGCTAATGTTTCTCCTTAATATTTACTTGTCCACTTTATATTAAAAGAACAGCTTCCTGTAAACAGTCAAAACAAAGCTCACCTATCTAAAATGAGAAGATGAGACGGAAACTTACTTAACTCATATCATCTTTAACATGAAGATATTTGAACACTGTTGATTTCCTCAAGCGAATTGCTTGAGCAGAATTACAGTAAAAAGTGCCAAAGGTTCTTTAAGTGCTCAGGCTTAAAATTTGACTTTTCAATTAGCATGACAATAGTGTCAGTGCTAATAATCACTAACCAGAATTAAAGAGGACATCCTGAGGCTCTGGGAAAACAAAATGTCTTCATGCATAAGAGTTTCAAGCATAGCATATACACATCTAAAAATATAAAAAATAAATATAAAAAGACAGAAAACTGCCTGAAACATACAGGCTTTTCCAAACACTTTTGTCTAGCCATTGCCATTGATTATCCTCTTCTCTTTCTCCTCTTTCTAAACCATTATCTAACTTCCACTACCTATTCTTCCTCTCTCCTCATGGACTTGGTGGTGTAATTCCCTTCTTTTTCATTCAATCACCATCCCTTGGTGACTGGGTTATTTTCACTTTAAGATTGTCCAAAGACAAGATCTTCTGCGCCCTTCTCTAAATATTTAATTAGATCTTCATTAGTAACTGATTTAATTACTATCTATCTTCTGCAAGAGCTGCTTTCCTGTCTCCAGCATTTGCCAAAATGTTACAAACACCTCTTTCTTGTTTTCTTTCCCCTTTTCTTATGCCAGCAAAATCTCTGGCCACTGCTTTTTTATTGCTTCTATTTATATTACACTCAATATGTTGATTCAATTGTTCTTCAGATTGCCAATATCTCAACCAAGAATACAATATACTATCTTTAGGAAAAAAGGAGTGCTTCCTGGTATATTTGTTCAACTATTTTTATCTTATCTTCCACAGAAAGCAAGATAAGTGCCTTCATCAGATTTATCCTCTAAATAGCTTTGAAATTATTCACCAATACCAAATAAGTTAGAAGTTTTTGGTGGATTGATCACGACTGGATGCCAGATGCCCACCAGGGATGCTCTATCACTCCACTCCTTAGGTGGACAGGGGCAGAGTGTATAAAACCAAAGGGAAAGATAAGACTCCTTTGGCACAGGACATCTATTATCTAGTGTTTTGTTAAGGGGGCTGTTACTAAACATGTATGTGTTCTTTTCTATCCATCTGTGTAACAGTTAAAAAATTATTCCAGGCAAAAAGATTATCTGATCAAAACAAACAAAATGAATTTTAAAAAGGTAACATACAAGAAACCGTGCAAAACCTACAAAGATTCCCTGAGTTAAGTCAAACAATTCCCAGCTGATAACTTCATTGATTTTAAGAGATGAAAGGCTTTTAATAAGGTGGAGAGAGAAAGAAAAAAAAACCACACAAAAGCAATAGAAAGCGAGTAATAAATAGGCATTTTTCCCACAGCCATGACTGAATTAACTTGAACTGAGTTCAGGTACCTGAACTCATAGAGTGATAAACAAATTACTGAGAATTCCTTCTCCAATTAATTGCCTTATTTTTTAAAGGGTAATGCTTGTTTTTGCTGTTCTGGAACTGCAGTGAAATTGAGTATTTTTTAACTCACTCCATATAATTATAATACTAATGTTCCTCTCGCTGTGCATTTAACTGCTTGTATAGATTTGCATCCAGAGCTCCACTGTGAAATATGGCCTGAGTGTACAAAGATACTTCTCTCTGGGGTACTTGTGCCCTCTTTTGACAAATAAGCTACATGTAAACACTGCAGCTGTACTATAACAGCCTACTGTTATTAAGGACTGGAGATGGCCAAGACATTTACTTCTGCCTCCAGAAGTGTAACTCCAAGCCTCCCCATTCCAAAAATCAAAATGAAGCTACGAGAAGCTCTGGCTGCTCAATTTGCACTGATCATCACAGACTTCCCTGGTACAAATTCAAACCCTTTCACGACAAGTTGACCTTTAACTTTTTTTTCACATGAAAAGACTAGAAGCGTAGCACATCACGAAGGACAGTAGACTACAACAGAAGAAATTGCTAAGTCACTCTCCCTGCAACAATTCTGGTTTTGTCTAGTGGCAGCAAAGTACCTTGTGAAAAACTGTGGAAAGCCAAGCTCCTACCCATGTCAAGAGGAACTGTTTCATACACAAATACCTGCTCTTGAATATCTTTTTTTCCCCTCTAAAATTTCCATCAAAATACTCCCTCATTTAGATAATTTTGACTGCAATTATTCAACTATTATCAGCAGCTGATCAGCAGCTCTCACATCTATATATTACCTCAAATTATTTATATTTATGCAGTACGAGGTCCTGAGTTTACCTCGAGCATCAGGATTGAGAAATACATTAATTTTGTCACAAAGATTGTTTTTCAGCTAACATGCTGGACCACTGAAACATTTAAGTTGCTTTTGGAACACAGAATAGCTGGAAGGAAAAGAAATTGCCAGTCTCATAGGATTTTTGTTCAAAACCAGTTATGCAACTTGGTGACACTGCAGAGCTGAAATGCTTTGCCTGAAAGCTGACATTTTGCTTGTGCCAGCTGAGAAGAAATGGAGAGTCTTGCTGAAAGGATATACTCAAAGGTCACTCCTCAGCATGAAAGAGTTGTATGGAAAGACCTGGTATGGAAGAGATTAGAAAACTGAAACTTAACCAGGGGACATATGAAATAGCTTGAGGAAGGAATATGAAATTTGACGGGCACAAGACGTACTCAAATATGGGCTTTACAGAGTTGCTTCCTGTATCTAGGATATGAACCATCTACAGTCTACTTTTGTCAAGCTTACCGATATCACAGGCATTCATAACCAAGTCTTTTCTTTAGTTACTGTTTCTACAGCTGTGTAGCAAGAAATTTCAATAGGGATATTTTCAGTTTCATATAACATAAACTGTTACAGAAGAGGCAGTCCCCTTGAGATCCATGAAGCACACCTGCTCAACAAATTCTTTTCATGTGCAGACTTGTCAGTTGTCTTCTTTCCAACCCATTCAATATGTGTCATGTTAATTTTACATCATTCGAGTGTCCTGAAATCTCATGTGGTACCAAGCCAATGCATATTTTACAGAAAACGTGCGTTATAGAACTACAGCTATAGTCATGACCTATGGAAAATTTCTCTAAAAACTTTCTAAAAGTTGAAGAGCTGTGGGGCTCAGGGTTTAAGAGTCATGATATAGGACCTGTAGATATTCAAGTGTTAAATAGAATATGACAATTCAGAGCACAAAGAGAAAGAATTAGCATGAATGAAAAACTACTGCTACTAGAGGTGGTAGCAGCTAACATGCTGACGGGCCTATCTTCAATATGTTTGCCTGCCTCCTCTGGTTTTCCGGAACTACTTCATCAAAACCAGAGAAATTTCCAACTATCACACAATGTGTGACGGGAAAAGATACCTGAGCATTCTGAAAAACGTCCTAATGCTGTATAAAACAAGTTTCCCTCAGCTGCTGCCAGCTTAGCTGGTGAGACACCAGCTCTCTGCAATGAGACACATATGACTCTAGGTCAGGGTTCTAAAATTTTCCTAGAGTGCTTTTTCCTCAGATTATTTATTCTCATCTTCACAGACATTTCTTTTCTAATTGGGCTGGTATTAAAGGATGAGGTTCATGGTCTTAATGACTAATTATAATATAATGATTTTGCCCCTCCAGTAAACCTTTTATTCTTGCTATTAAAAAATGTATTTATGCCAGTTTTTCTTTTGCCTCGTATCCCCAGTATTCCTTTAACTGGAATTCAAGTTAAGTTATGTAGAATCAAAACCAGGAAAAAGAACCATATTGCATTGTATGAATAAATGTGAGACCTTTTAATTGTCTCATGGTATTTTTTTTCTTTTTCATGGTGTGAAATCAGACCAGATATGGTCCTGATGTATATAGTCTTACAAGCAGAAGACAGTCCTCTTTTCATGATTTCTGACCTTCTGTCTGTGTTTCTCTTTACACAGATGAAGTTACTAGTCATAAAGAAACTAATCAAAAGATTTTCAGATAAATATAAAAAATAGCTATATCTAGCAGTTAATATTTGATGATTTATTATAAATAAATAAGCATATTTGTAAGCTACATATTGGCCTTAAATTATTCTTAATATTGACTTTCCAGTGTATCTTAAAATATTTGGACATTATATAAACTTTAATTCAAAGATCAATAGTTTCAGTTTAGGCAAAAATGTCACGATGTCTTAAGGGAACAGGCGGCTTTTTTCAACAAACATGAAAGTAAACATTGGAGCAGTAAGGACACTTTATTTCTTATAAATATTTTACTTTGTTTCAACAGCTGTGCTAAAGAGACAGTTGGAACTGTTAATTCTTCTACTTGACTTCTTACAGTGTAGATATTACAGTCTAATTATTAATGGTCAGCCAAAACCTGTTTATAATAGAATGTTCCTTTTAACTCATAACCGGGTTATATAACTTTAATCAGGATGGAAACTTTATGAAGACTGTTGCATGTATTTTATTTTTTGTCATGAAAATATTAGTGATACATTAATAACAACAGGAATAAAAATCTTATTGTGAGGCACTTTGGCACTAAACTATCAGTTTTTGCCTTTTAAAGTGACTGTGATCAAGAACAATGATTGCTGAATATGTAGTTTAAATATAATTCTTCATCTGAAATATTCTAGAGTTTATAACTGAGATTATGCCCCACTGCTGTACTGAGTACTTCCCACTTAAAGCATAATGTTAAAATATCATACTGGGTTACCTTCAGCTCTTTTTACATGTTCCTAAAAGGAGAGAAGTTTATGACACTGTAATTTGAGGAAAACCCTTTGTATTTTAGGTAAAAAAAAAAAATACAAATAAATATATAATAAAAAAACAGTTTGGGTTTTTTACATACTTCAGCATAGAAGTACCATTTGTAGCAGACGTACACCATAATTTCTTTCTTGCTCTTCTCAAAGCTTGCAGAGAAATGTACCCCAAAGTGGAAGCTGCCTGCAGTTGCATCTCGTACCCTTTTGGAGCCTTTGCTAGGATGTCAAACCCATTACTGGAAGTTCAGAACAGCATTTTTTTTGCTAACAGTGCTGTCAAGGAGATAATAGGCAAATAATGAAACCTCAAAAGCTATGTTCAAGAGATTTCAACTGAATGGAATTTTATGAGAAAACTGTGTTTCAGGAGGCAGAGTTTTGAGAAGGTGATTTCTGTGCAATTCCTGATCATATATCTTATAAATATGACAATACGACATTCAGATCCAAGCACTCAAATTATTTTCTAGAGTAGGGAAAGCATTCAGATATTTAATATTCACATCTGGATCACAATTTGACAATTGAGAAAGAGAATGAGATCAGACATGAAGGCCATTTTTTTTGCACAGAACGTTTTATCCTTACTCATTTTTCTGTTCTCAGAGTATCACAGAAGCTAATGAGGTACGAAATATTATCAGTCTTGGGTTGTACTTTCGATGCAGGCATGAATAATTCTTCCCACGAACTATCACTTCAGGAAGAGGTTGAGATTTTTATCTACCGGCATTCAATGTTTCCTGTTAGTTATAGCATATAGCTCCCAAAATAAACTCTTGTGAGTACTACTAATCCTTTTAGCTAACAGCAATCTGTATTTTCCACACACTTCAAGAACTTTACTTTAGTAGATTCATAATTCTATTTCTACCTATAACTCAGATTTATGTAAGATAATGCATTATTGTCTTATACTATTTTTATTCTCAGGAAGGAAACTGAATTGAACACTGCACCATAATAAGCGCAGAATTATTTAACTGATACTTGACATATTCTACACAATTAAAAAAGAATATGTAGGGCAATAGGAACTAAACAAAAAGGGAGCTAGGAAAACATACAAAAACAAATAGTTTTTATGGTTCTTCACTACTGAAAATCTTGCTTTGCTACACAGCATCAGCCCTAGGATGAAGCAGATTAGCACTCACAACCCTAATGCAGATAATATTGTCAAGGTCATTAGGTGTTCAATAGTGTTTAGTAAAGCTGTAAAAGAATTGCACCTGGATGATTCTGTAATGGTTTGTATATCAGGAAATGGGAAATGTCATGCAGATTGGTTACAGATTATTTTAGGGGATTAGTTACAGTGCTTGCAGATGCATTTGCTAAGGGTAAAACTAGGAAGACAACAGGTTCAGAATCATCTGTTATAAATTCTAATTTTGTACCAGGCACAGGCCTATCAATTTCTGTCTAATTATATTCTTCCATGTGAGATATAAAATACCTCAGGGTTTCTATAATAAAGGCTCATTAATGTGGACGAGAAATAATTCTGAAACTCTTTCTGCCAGGGCTAATGTTAATACAGATTTTAATTGCTCTTACAGGATATTAAAACACAGATTTTTTAAATCAGTTTTAATCTAATCATTAAATGGAGCCATTTTTGTTAGCCTGTACTTTGAAGTACTGCATCTTGCACTACTCAGTAGCTGCATCATTGCCAGTCGTGTAGAACCAGAGAATAAAATATGAATGTATAAAGTATAACAGGCAATACTATCAAGATGCATGAGAATCAACATCCTTCAATTCCTTGTAATTCCTTTTTCTACTTTGAAAATATTCTTTTCCTGCTTAGATAAGTGTATATTCTAAAATGTGCTTATAAAAATAAAGCAATAAGTATTGTGCACAAAAATAATTAGTATCACATTATAATGTAGAGGAGTTCAAGATAAAATCCAAGGTAAAATCCAAAAGCAAAATCCCTCCAACAAAGACTTTTAAGAATTAAAGTTGCTAACCTTTGATCTCAAGGATGTAATTCTTAAGCTAGTCTGGACATATCCCTAGAGGATGAGAAACTGGCACAGAATAGTGTTCTAGACTGATGTTAATCGATTTTGAGGCAGATAACTTAACATCTCTGTTCCTCAGTTTCCTGTGTTTTATGGATGAAGAAAAAAATATTATTTTTTAGCTATATTAAAAAGCAAATTCTCTGTTGTCAAATTCCAAAAATACCACTGTATTTCAATGGCTTTTTGGAAGTAGCATTCAAGTAAATATTCTGTCCTGAAAAATAACAATATTCATGGACTTGGTGGTGATGGAAGAGACACTTTTATGCACACCTTGTCAAACTGCAAAGTACCACTAGCCTCAGG
The DNA here is from genome assembly GCF_032191515.1 of Phaenicophaeus curvirostris. Taxonomy (NCBI): domain Eukaryota; kingdom Metazoa; phylum Chordata; class Aves; order Cuculiformes; family Cuculidae; genus Phaenicophaeus; species Phaenicophaeus curvirostris. Next base: position 18,588,249 of record NC_091404.1, on the reverse strand, counting down.
GCTGCTATCATTTGAATAGGTGACAGGTGCATTTGTCACGGGATGCATACTATACGGCCACCTAAATAAATAAAATATACGATGGGCAAAAGGGCCTTCATGTTTTAAGTTTTGTCAGGAGAAGAGGGAAAAGAAAAAAAAGTAAAGGTTCTCACTTGGCAACCTAAAACACTAGAAGATTGAAAAATAAAGCTGACTTGAAGAAGCAGTTCTTGTGATAGAACTGACAGTTCCTTTATAAAAGGGAGCTGAGCTAACAATAAGGTGACAAATAGATTCATAAAACCAGTATCTGTGTTCAGTAAAGTGAGAATAGGACTTACAGACGTCCTAAAGTTTGGATACCATGGATAAGGAGCAGCAGCAGAGAAATACAAGAGTTTGCTGTACATTCTTCTGCTTGGCAATATGAGAAATATAATAAGGTATTTTAAGAGAGAGTTCAATTTAAGAGCTTGTTATCAAAACATCCTAGACTTTCTTCCTCTCATGACAGTTGCATGAAAATATCCTGAGAATGACATTTATGAAAAAAAATACTAGGGAAAAACTCTACTAGGAGTCTTTGGGGAATTTAATGAATCTTCCAGCAGATTGTATTAGAACATAAAGACAAGAGTAGATCTGAGATATGTCTATTCAACATTGAATAGATCAGGCAGGATAAGCAAAAAGAAATTGTAAAAGAAAGAGACTGGTCAGCAATTTCACAAACCAGAATTAATAATCAATAGCTTTTCTATTCAAGGAATAACTGCTTTAACAGCTAACTTTTAGTAGAAGAGTCTTTAATGATGTAATAAACTCATTTCACTTTGGAACTGTGAAACTTATATTTGTCCTAGTAAGTGCACTACAGAGTATACTCTTGAGCTTTTCCCCTTCAAGAAATAGTTTCAGAGCACTTCTAGGAAACTAGTTGCTATTCAAAGATGTCACTGCCTTAATTACCAGTTAAATTCATTTCATCATTAACATGCCATCTAGTTGTATGCACCATTAGCTTTTCAGGTTTCAGTTTAGAAATAAATCGTGACTAATAATTAGATGACCTAAATATCCTCCACATAAACAGAAATGACCAGTACTGGGAAGTAACAGGCCAGTGGAATAATAGAAAAGATTGGTCCTGCAATGAAATACTGCCACAAATGCCTTAGTACCGACCAACCACTGCAAGAGCCTGTTAGCAACCTGACAGACAGATCTTTTTCTCTCCATAGACACCAAAGGCCTTCCCTAATCACACATCTGTCCCACAATCCATGGATACTTAAAAGAGTTTATATATTTCCATAAGTGCTCCATATGAAGATATCAGGATAGATGGGAAACACTGAACACCACTCTGAAACACATGATGTACAAAATGAATACTGGTTTGTATCTACACACAATTTCTCCCTAAAAATTTTCATTTCAATTCAAGAAACAAAGAGCCAAATATAAGTGATGCATATTTATACATTTTAGTTCCTGGGGGTTTCTTTTGTATTTTGGGGGCTGCTTGGTGCATAAAGATAAGAGCATGGCTCAGGCCCTAAGCTGGTTTGAAATTAAATAGCTATGGTTACCTTGAAGATAATTCTGCAGTCTCTTGTGACCAGCAATCATGTTGGAATTAGCACATAAATTTTTACTTAAAGTCGGAAAACAGAGAAAATCAGTGTACCATGGTTAAAAAAATAGGGATTGAAATTACGTGTATTCAGAAGTACGTCTGGTCATGCAGGTCCTACAGGTAAGTATCTAAACAAGCAACATAACCAAAATAAATCTTTCAAAATTAAGATTATATTTGCTCCTAGTTCATCCTGAAATGATTTCATTTTTATTTTGGAAGACGTGCAATCAACACATAGTACATGGAGTAGGCACATGTAATTTCTGCTTCTCCTAACGTATATAGGGTCATAAGGACATGACTGTTAATAACATGAATTTTATTTAGCCATTGGATTCGAAATATGAAGGACATAAGTGAATCATTTATAGTTTCTTAATTCTCTGTGATGGATTCAGGTCATGTTTTCTGTTATATAAAATCTGATTGCCAAATTGTCAGCTCTAATGCAAATCTCAGTTTAAATCTCCCCTGCAGCCCAATTATAAAATTACTTTTTGATCAAGTTGCTAGAATTTAGAATAATATTTTCATTATAAATTTAAAAACGGATGCTTAAACTTGGTTTTTGTTATGTAAACATAATCTGGAAACGGATCCGATCGAAGCAGTGAATACACTACTAACAAGGAAAACTGTTACAACTTTGCAGATATCTGGAAATAAGCTGGACATAGCTTACAATTTTATCACCAAAAATTAAGCGTACCCATCCTGTGAACAGACCTAAGCAGGAATTAGATTTTCTTCCTCTGGGTAAAACCCCCCATTCTTGCTATCTATTCTTAAAATAAGCAGTTTTTTAAATCTAAGCTCAGAAAACACTAATTTCCTTATAATACACATCATTAAAACCACACAAATCATTGTTGTGTCATTGCCTACGTTTACCTTGAGACTGCATCCAAGTTGACCAGAATTTCAGTCAACTTTGCCAACACCTTTCTTCCATTCTATGAACACACCAAAACAACAGGCTTCTAAATTCTGAAACTAAGTTTAATTCAAATTCAAAATAGAACAATGGACTTCTCCACTGCTTGAGAGGAAAAGCTCCAAACTGATAATAAAGGAGACACTCTTTTTGAAAAGCAAAATATTGCGATACAATCATGAGAGAATTAGAAGACACAGGAATGTCAACTTGCCCAAGAAAAGCAGATAGCACCAAAACGGTTATTTTTTTCATACCAGCATTTGGTTTTATCACTAATATTCATTCATAATGTGCGTCTCCAGGTCTATCTCAGCCTGTCTTTCATACACCCGCCAACACCACTTTTACTTTGTGTATGTCACTGTCATAAATTTGTTGACAGTAGGATGGAGCAAATTTAACTGTGTGCTTCGCAAACCTTTACACCTGCTCACAGATACCCACTGGATTTACACGGTTTATATAATACAATCCATTCTGTTCCTAGGTGATCAGTTGCGACATCTGGAATGTTAGAAATACAGAGCACTCACTTTTGAAACAAGAAACAAAAAATGCACACCAAATTCAGGCAATTTTAAAATCATACTCCCATGAGATGCTCAGGGTGTTTTGGCTTTAGATCTCTTTCAGAAATGAGTAATCCGATAAACAAAGAAATTGATGTATGCTTCCCAAATCTTCAAACTAGTAGAAAGAAATTAATCACATTTTTGCCTCTCAGTTGCTATAACAATGATGAATGATATACTCCTTGAGAAATGTTGCTGAATCATCCAGTAAACTGTTTGCTCCACAGTAGGTCTCATCCACAGATATGCTGACCTTCAGGGTGTTACTGACAGGCTCAGTTATCAAACCCTGTTTTTCTGGCACAAATTCTGCTCTTCCAAAACTATAACTTGTTCATTTGTGAAAAAAAAAAGCTGCCAGTAATTGCGCCTGTTTATAACCTGTCTTTTTTTTTTTTCTTCGTATAACTCTCAAAACAGAAGAATGTGACACTGACTTGTAATGATGCATTTAGTGAAGTAACCAGTCTCAATGTCATAAACACATTAATAATTTAAAATGAGGGCAAACAAACTCTATTCAGCACACTGAAAGCTGATAATTCAGGAGAGTTAAGCTCTTCATCATTTACATAACTGACTAAAAAGGAACTAAAAATAAAAATTAATGCTGAGTGTTTACCATCTGATGCACAATTTTTCTCTGATAGAGGTTTCCTAACTATGTATCATAACTACCAGCAATACAACTTTAGAAAGGATGACAGCAACCCTGGGTCAGAATCAGAACTCCACAGAAAAGGCCACACAAATTGCCATACAAATTCTGTACCGTTGCATAGTTCTGCACTTACACAGGAGAATGGCTCCTACTACTACTTACACTCTTAGCTTTAGCTATGTATTCCCTCTTTACCACTAATCCCTGGATCCTCGTGGAGAAATGTTGATTGTAAACAGCATTAGGGTCCATTACTGCCTGCAGGCTGCGCCATCTCAAATTCATTTGGTCACACTTATTAGGTGAGCCAATCATGGCTATTCCGGTATTATTTCTCCCAAGGGAATGGATAAAGAGTTGAATATGTAATAACATCCTACAGCTTGAAAGAACTTAGACATTTTAATTTTACCTGAAGTAATGTTCCTGGCATGTCTGTAATTACTATAAGCTGGTCTTTAGTTTTAATTTTGACTAGTGTGGAACTCAATAGGCACTGTAAGACAAGACAGGCAAAGCTTTCAGGAAAGACTCAACCTGACATCTGACATTTTAATTCTCTACAACTCCCAAAGGAAGAGTTTCTCCTACTCAAGTAGGAAAACCATGATCTATGGAGAAATTGGATCATACGCACTAGCTCTGAACAAGCCAAAGAGAATGACTATCAAAGTCACCACCTAGACTGTTTACTGCTTTTCTGCATCGGCACAAGCAAGCAGCACCATGATGCAAGGTCTAACTGAAATCCCGGTGAAAAAGCCAGGAAAATATTGAGGCTAAACGGAAACTATGTGAAATCATCATTTGGCAACTGTAAGACTAACAGTTTAAAGTAGCCACAGAGTCTTTCACTACAAGAAATGTCTTATAATACATTACCTTAACAACCTACACAGATCTATTAATTGTATGGTTGTAATAGGAAGCATAGTTACATCTGAAAAAATGTGATATATGTACAAATGGAAGGGACATGTTTTGCTAATTTATCTCTCTTATCTACATTGCTTACAATGTAAATTACACAAAGTCTTTATCACTCATCATTTCTTATCATCACAGTATTATTTGCAGAGAATTCTTCCTTTTTTTTTTACAACCACTTTAAATGGTACAACATCAACAAGTTTCTAAAAGCATTAACTCTATAATTGTGTCCCCCTCCCTCTTTTTTTAGTAACGGATGGGCATATATCTCTTGGGATAAGAGAATCAGCAATCCTCTATTTGCAAAGCAATTTTCTATCTCATAGTAATCAATACCTTTTATTACATATGTATTAAAATCCAGTTAAATGGAAAAAACAAATGGATCCCTGTACACAAACATACAAATTAAACTAAATAGGTAAATTGGTCAAATGAACTTTTTTCTTTAATGCAAGACAGTGCAACCCTTATGCACAGAGTAAATTCTTACTGTAAGTAATAAATTTCACACTAAAATTCTGTACAGTATTTTCCTGAAGGGTTTTGGGAAGAGACTATAATATCACTAAGTTAGTCAGGAAGTAAAAATCATTAGTTTCCAAAACTCACTTATATGATCATGTTTAAACAATTTCTATGCAATGGGAGGATGCTTGCTGATTGATTGATGAGTGGAGCTTTTTGAACCTCCCTGCTGCTGCACGTACATTTGAACAGGAATAACTACTTGGCCATGTCCAGTCCACAATTACACACTGATAAGATTCCTGGATTAAATTTGAAACAATTTTTAACAAAAAGAAAAATAAACAAATCTTTTCATGGTGGTAACAGTGATTATTCTGTGGTGTTCTATAATCAAATACCATAAATAGTTGGAGGAAAGTAAAAACCATGGAAATGACAAGTGAATTACTTACTCCCTTTCTTTGTTAAAAATTTGCCTGTCATATTCTGATGTATAGTGCTTTGACCACTGAGTGTTATGAGTAAGTGCTCTAACTATTCAGATCCAATTTTAAGAAAACATTTTCTCAAAACAAATAATATTCTTTTAGTTTTATTACACATGTAATAACATACTTTGTTTATTTTTGTTCCTAAATACAAAAATAATGCTTTTCCCACATATGAAAATCGGTTTAAAATCACAAATTTAATTTGGTTAGGTAATTTTTAATGATCTAACGTCCTTAAGAAAATCCTCATATTTTACGCAAAACAAAGTAATTTAGCCTTACTATTGGATATTTCATTTATTAACTTTAATAAAGACTATAAAAAGATCACTAAGTTATCCAGTAACAATATGAAGACTTAGTTTTGTTTAAGTATATTGCTATACTGATATTTAATTCACTGTTACTGAACATTTCCATGAATAGTTCTCCAAGTGACTCTAACTTTAAACATGAAATGTGGAAAATTACTTACAGTTAAGTCCCTTTTTGTCTCTGCAGTCTCAGAGGGGTTGCCTATGAACAATAATATATCTATTTGGAAGAAATTCAGCAATGGTAATCGTAGCTAATATAACTTTACTGAAGAAAGATATTATTTTCTATTCAACACGTGGTCTGCTGCAATAATATCTCAATTCCCGATACTGCTGTGTTCAGGTAATTGTTAGCTCAAGATGCAAATAAACTTTTGCAATCGCAAAGCAACAGATTCTCAATAGATGCCAGAATAATAATCTACAGGATAAAGTTCTGATAGAATTATAGATACATACCTAACATTTTTTAAGCCTATCTTCATTAAGCACATGCACCGTTGCAGTATATATGCATTTCTAAGCGAATAAAAAATAGCTCATATTCTTTATTTAAGAGATCATATTGATTTTTTAAACAATTGTAGTTAAGTAACTACATTAAGAATGCATGCATCTTAATTACTACCAACTTAAATGAGCAATACTTTTTAATGATGGTAAATAAATCAATCAGCATAAATTAAAAATGACAGAGGCTCAGAACGAGAGACATTGTACCTGACACTCTGCCTACATAAGAGGATAATAAAATAACAATAAATTGTTGGAATACAGCGTCTGTTAACTGGAAGTCACATACTATACTGCTACAATATTCCCATAAAATATAACCACATTTATTGCTAGGATGATTTTTCCCCCTTTTTGTTAGAATGAGCTTTGACAAAATTTAACTTAATGTACTTTTCCTAATTCGATTCAAGTTACAGTTGTTATTTGTCTCACTGTTACATGATCTGACTAGAATAATGCGTTAAAGATGACTAAGGAACATATGAGTTATATCATCTACACTTGTCCCCTGGTGGCAGTAAAAAAAACCCAAGGATTATCTAAATCCATAAAGATACAATGCGATCGTATTTGGGCACAAAAAAATATATGGTTTGAATAGCTCTGAAATTTAAAAAAACTATGGTGTTGTAGTTTTTATTTTTTTAATAGTGTACTATTCTTATAAAGAGATTATTTGACGGCAAGTACTTCTGTTTTGTTAGAAGCGATAGGTCTCATTACAAAATCTAAATCATAGACATACCAACCAATGTTTTAAAGAACGCTTTTACAATGAACGTTCCCAGTTCAATAACATTTTAATATTTCCTGCTATGATGTAATGTTCTGCAACTCATTTAATTCAGTTTTCATTCAAGAAAGAGTATTGGTTACATTAAAACAAGGTTTCAATGAATTTACCAAACCTTCATCAAATGAATTCATATTTATTTAACTAATACTCATACTGAATAATATTTCTTGATATAGCAACTTCTATAGTCGCTGTAGAGCCTTCATTCAAGAGGTTAGTGAAAGGGGCAGTTATTACAGTAATATTAGAAGTATTTTCAACTTCTCTGTTATACTATTAGAATATAAACTACACCAGACAAAGTGCACAACTCTGTTTCTCTTCCCCTGACCGGTATGGCAGCAGTGAACCAAAGGCCCAGGCTTGTGCCAGCTCTGCCTGCACTACAATAAACAAGTTTCATATAGTCCAAATCATTTCCATGTGGAATTCCTAAATCTTGGAGCATCAGAAGATATTAACCTAGACATTCTGAGAAAAATAAAGCACACTGACAGTCTGAAAAAAATGCACCTCTTTACCTGGCTAATCGCCTACATGATTAATCAATCCTCTTCCTCAGGACATCGGTGTTAGAGCTGTAACACAGAAAGAAATAAATGTAGATCTCCAATACTTGTTGCCTCTGTCAGATTTTGCTCTTAGTCAGACAGAATCATAGAAACACCAGGTTGGAAAAGACCCACCGGATCATCGAGTCCAACCGTTCCTATCAAACACTAAACCATGTCCCTCAGCGCCTCGTCCACCCGTGCCTTAAACCCCTCCAGGGAAGGCGACTCAACCCCCTCCCTGGGCAGCCTCTGCCAGTGCCCAATGACCCCTTCTGGGAAAAATTTTTTCCTAATGTCCAGCCTAAATCTCCCCTGGCGGAGCTTGAGGCCATTCCCTCTTGTCCTGTCCCCTGTCACTTGGGAGAAGAGCCCAGCTCCCTCCTCTCCACAACCTCCTCTCAGGGAGTTGGAGAGAGCAATGAGGTCTCCCCTCAGCCTCCTCTTCTCCAGGCTAAACACCCCCAGCTCTCTCAGCCGCTCCTCATAAGGCCTGTTCTCCAGCCCCCTCACCAGCTTCGTTGCTCTTCTCTGGACTCGCTCCAGAGCCTCAACATCCTCCTTGTGGTGAGGGGCCCAGAGCTGAACCCAGGATTCGAGGAGCGGTCTCACCATTGTTTCTTTTTTTTGGAATATAACAGTACAAAATTAAAATCTTTGAATAAACAGCTATCATGACTTAAAAATGTTTTTAAAAGAACACAAAAAGACCCCTAAAAAAAATGTCCCTTTTTGTGTAATAATATATGTTGTTTGTTGCACCAAGGGAATGAGTGAGGGCTGTGGGGACCAGCGTGAGGCCCGGCCATCAGCCTGCGTGTCGTGCCCGTGTCAGCAGGGCCCACGGCTGATGGCGGCAGATCTGGAGACCAAGAGCTTGCAGTGTCACAGGGACAAGGCTGAGGAGCCCAGGGGGCCTGACGGGGCCTCAGGGACCAAGGGGCTTGCGGGAGGCAGCTCTGGGTCACTGACGCCCATCAACACCCTCAGGTCCCCGACACTTTCTGTATTAACAGCATATCAACATTTAATGTTATCGTAACTTCACCAGATCAATGTCTCGTCAAATTAAGTAAGTCATCTCATTTACTTAAGCATTCAGAGCGATGGTTATGCCGTGATTTGAAGGCACGGGTCGAACAGGCTGTCTGTACCGACTCAGGGAGTGCAGACGTGTGCCAGCAAGTTTTCCCCACCACTTTGCTCGCCCTCCCTTTTCCTCGCGGGTGCTGGTCTACAAATTGTCAACACAGTGTGCGTGTTCGTTCACACCTGAGTTCCCCTTCAGAGCAAACTGCCTGGGGCCCGGGGGAGCCAGCTAGCCGCACACTTTTGTGTGTGCTATGCCGACTGAGCACCAGACAAACTTCACTATCACATGAAGAATATTTTTCAGAAAGCAAGTCTTTCTTGGCACTGAAAAATGAATATATGTTGTATTTTAATATATGAGATTGTAACCAAAATGAGCAGGATTTGCTTCCTGTCTTTTATTATTATCTTTTCATCTGAGATAATATGGATAAGAAATGGAAAGCAATTCTGATTACAATCCAAAAATATTAATTTCATAGATGAGAAGACACAATTTGTTCAGCAGTTTCTCTTCAGACACTTTACGCGGATTATGAAAAAGGTCATTCTCTAAATCTCTCTCACATTTTTGGTCCTAGGAAGCCTTGTGGCTAACCACCTTGTTAAGACTGGCAAAGGTGGAAAAATGCTCACGTGGCAGGAACCAAGCCTTTCAGAATGAACAGTCCAGTTTTCCAGAGCACCTAGAAACTATTTTGTGGACATAAGCGAATTGCCTTCTCAAGTATTCCCACTTACACTGTTGAACATGACACTGGCCTCTGCATCAGCATCTGGGTTGATAAAGTAACCTGCTCGGTCATTGGTTTATTACAGTACGTTGTTGAGTATGCGCTTTGGAAAATGTAGTTTCTGGTATCTGGCATCTTTCAGGTAAGTATTACGTTCTCAAACTCTCCACACTTTTTATGTGCATATTATTCTGCAGTCCCCAAGTGATGTAGTAAGAATATAATGAAAAACAACTTTTATATGTGCCAGATTACTGCATGTAAATGTACCCTATAGATGGCAGTGCAAGCATATCAAAGAAACTATGGTAAGACCTCAAGTATAACCACTCAAAACCATCTATGATTAACAATGAATTCATAAAAACAATTATTAAAGGAAATTTAAAAAAATGGCACAAACTGCTTAGATTAGATCAGCCAGCAGCACTTTTAAAATGCATTTCAGTCAATTTAATCATCTCAGTGGCTTTTTATTGGCACTGGTAACAACGTACGGGTTAGTCTCCTGTCAGGAGGATTCACTTTTCTGTAGCTTCTCTAGCAGAGTTTATAGATTATTAGAAAAGACTGAGAGACTTCTCTGGGTTAATTTTGAGTGAGTTTAAGCATTCTGTACTTGAAGGTTGGACTCCTATTAAAATATATTTTAACATTTTAATGTCTTAGAAAAAGGTTAAGTATTTGAGCAGCTGAGGAGACAAAATAGAATCATTTGATGGCTTGACTTTTAAATCAGCTGAATATAATATTTTAATAAAAAATATTTTTAGATTTGCTTGCATTCAATATATTCTGCATATTTGAAAACAACAGCTGTAGACAAAGCAGCACATGCAAATGTATCTAGTATAAGCAGCCATGTTGCGTAAGGTTACTTATTGAGGAGTTATGTCATTTGCATAAAGTTTTAAGCATCTCCAAACACATTTTTTTAAGACATACAGTAATCCTAAATACCATTTAAAGTGAATTAATGAAGATTACAGTATAAGGATGTATCTGACACTTGGGGATATGGTGCTAGGAAGGTTTAGGGGGTATTTTTGCACACATTTTATTAAGCTCACTGAGTAAATCTTGGACTTCAACCATTGTTTTTGGACATGAAAGAGTTTGAAAATCCTATTACCATCTTTATGGAACTGGTCTACCAATACTGCTGCTACAGTACAATGTATTTTGCATTATCACTTATTACAGCAAAATCCTAACTTGTGAATCCAAGGGAGTTTCTGAAATCACTTCTGCAAAATTATTCTCCTTTTCTTGCAGTATTTTCAATTGTCTGTTTTACCTTATTGTGAAAATATAATGGAGTGCATGACATCTGTCTGTCCCCTTTTCATAAGATAACATATTTGTGCAGATAAGACAGTATCAATTTTATTTTGTGCATAGTTGTTCTGCGATCTTTCTGAATCACACTCCCTCCCCCCCCAAGTTATTTAATCTTTCCTCTTTAAATGAAATCTGGCCTTCAAGAAGGTTCAAGTTTTAGTCTTAATCACCAAAAGACTTTACCACTAGAAGCAGTGGATTTAGAGAGTAGTTTCAGCAGTTTTCCTATGCAGTCTGTAAATTATTCCACTCTAGGCATCTAAACAAAGTAAATCTCAAGCCTGGGAATATTTAGAAATGTATAGAAGGACAGAGTGTTTATGATTCTCAGATTTAAATCCCATGAGTGATACTCCTGTCCATTTTGAGGTGGATTTATAATTTGTCTGCAAGGTTAACTAAATCACTTTTAATCCTAATCAGGGTAACAACAAAAGTTTTACTAGAAAATAAGCTTGAATGATAACTTCTTGTTTAAAAACACAAAACTCAGAAACACTAGGAAAATAAGCAAGTAGCAGGGAGATACACAATGCTCTCAACGCTCCTTGTGTCCCTGCAGGTAATTCTTGCTTTCAGGCTTCACTGAAGTCAACTCGGTGACTTTCCAAGATGCAGTAAACTCTGCACAGCCCCCAGGAAATTCTTCTCGTTACCTCTGTGGCCTGGCTGCCTTTTTTCCAGCTCCTCAAGCACTCTCAGTCTCAGCATGAGCTGCAGGCAGGCTCCCAGCTCTCTACTGTATTTGCCTGCCCAAACCTGTACTCTCTTAATTTTTCCCTCCCTTGAGCTTGTTCCCTAGCTCCCACAGACATATGAGCAACCTTTCCTCCCTCTAGAGCTTTCTACCTAACCAGCCTTCTTAAAAGAAGAAAATAATTGAGAATAAAGGAGGAAAAAGTACCATGCCACAGATATAGTATCACATTTAAACATGCATATATAATATTTATCCTTCAGCTAATGGAATTATATATTCTGTTCTACTCAGAGCAAATGTCCTTTCTGGCAATCCCTGAATGTTGCAGGAATCTAAAGTTCAATTGGAAACACCTTTTCCAGAATAGCTTACTGCTCCTTTGAGAGAAACCTCTTGCCCCCCGCACAGTAAAAGAGTGGGTCTCATATTTCATGCATAGAGAAAATTTTCTGTGGCAGCTCAAACTCATCTGTGTCCCGGAGCAGAACGAATGGCTCAAATTACAGAAACATCCAGCAGGATTTTCACAAGTAGCATAATCATCCATATCATCCATTAAATAATACGTCTTCTGTTACACCTTGAAACATCTCACAAAGAAGAAGCTTCATGGTTCCATTAAAATGGTAATAACACGGAGCATCAGAGAGACTGAGTTTCAGAAGGCAGGACAGAAGCCTTGGGAAACTGTAATCTAAAATCATTCTTGGGTGCCCTCTTTGGGTTTAAAATAATTATATTATTTCCATCCAGACAAAAAGAGAAAAGGAAAAACCACTGGAAAAATGCATAATCGTTTGGAATTAACCACACCTGTGTTCTGTAGAATGGAAAGAGCAACCTCTGTTCATGTGAATGTAAGCAACAATGAATGAGTTAACTTCTACAAATGAAATTCATTATATGATTTCATTTTAATCTTATGCTTTTGTTTTGTCTCCCAGATAAGCAATTAACTTTTACACTACAATGCCAGCAATAATCAATTTCAAATTTATAACTTGTAGAAAATGATGTAAGAATTCGAAGGTTAAAAGTAGATTACAACAGAAAAGTTTCAATATCAGTTTGGAAGAGTAAAACACAGAAAAAACCCTCTTGTATGTTGAAAAAATGTGCTGTGGCTAATATACAAGCAGCATGATGAAAGGCAAGAGCTTCACTGTTATTGTAATAGATGACATAAAATCACTTGCAAATATGTGCTTTGTTAATTTTCAGTGATTGAATGTCAAAAATCTTTCTTGTCAAGGCCGTCATCCCAGAGCGGGTGTCATATTTGTTGAGGGAGAACAGAAAAAGTTTAGCAAAGTTAATTATACTGCAGAGTATAATCATCTAAGATCTTTCTGAATTGAGAGAGGCAAGTAGTTGACAACCTGTAGGAGTAGATGTTATAGTCCAGTTGCAAGATTATTCTGCCTTGCTCGATAACCAGGCCCAACAATAATGCTGATTCTCACACGTTGTTCAGCAAAATGAGCAGCTCCACAGAGCAAAGGAGGAAAACAAACAGCAGCATGTCCTACACATGATTTTTTTTGATGAACTAGAAGAGCCTACTTGTGACATTGGGACTCAAAGCCAAACATAAGTGAATGGTAGATGCTGCCAACGTTTATATGCATTGATGTTGGTACGATCAATAGTTCTTATTGTGGTCTAGCTATAAAACTCTGGGAACTGGGAGAACGTATGCCTGCAGACAGCCATGCACAGAGTGTTGAACAACATGTAGTAGATTAAGGCAATCTAGATGTAGCTATTCATTGATCTCTAATGCTGCCACATTGGACCATCTGGTCCTATTCTGTTTCTGCCTCATGAGCTAGGAAAATGAGTATTCCTTTTCCAAATCACAAGCCACGAGACTTAAATATTCTGTGATGAATTACTACAGAAAAAAATTAATTAATAGAACATCTGCCTGCCAAGAAGATAGAGTGCAAGTAACTAATATATCACAGCTACTGGGCCAGATTCTCCCATTATTCTGGCAGCTAACACAGACCAGAAGGCAGATGGGTCAATCTGGCCAAAAATTTTTTTTGTTATGGCATAACTGTCACCTGGCAATTCTAGCTCAAGTAACAACCTCATTCTCTCTGTGCCTAGCCTACAGCGAGCTGGATGCTCTGCAGAACCCTTCTCAGAATCTATCACTGTCTTTAGGAGATTACGTGACTTTGAAAATCTGGTACTAAACTACAGAAGTGCACAAGTTCCATTATGTTATAATGTGTTTAGAATGACTAAGCCACCGTTGGAAACAGTTTTTGCACACTGCATATTGGTAATTCTGATGGCAAGTAAAAATGACTATTTTTAGACATATGGTATGGTAACATCAGTAGAATAATTTGCAAAAGTAAAGTGAATGTTACTCCGAAGAATAATTAGCCTAAAATTACTTTTTTCTAATTGAGTATTTGGGATTCTTCTATTCCAATTGAGTATGCAATGTTTTTATTCCCCTTCATCTTTGCATTTTCTTTGAGATGTCAAGTGTCATTTTTACTTTGGCAAGAGGTCTTTTGATTATTGAGATTAAAGAAAATGTTTGTTCTGAATAAAGTCTTATTTTTTATTTTACAAATGAAGTGAATGGAAAACTTCTTCTAATGATATGCTTCTCGTTAGCAAACGGATCCCTTTACTGTGGTAATCAAATAAACTCTTCAAGTCAGTCTTCACCCATTTTTATAATTATCATCACTGTCTCCATTTTTTTTTTCTCCTCTGAACTATAACTTGAAATATATGTCTGAGAAAGTTTTCTAGTTGGTTGACTATAAAAAGCTGATGTACAGTACTCCCTGTGGAGCAACGAACTTTCCTCCAACTGCAGGACTACAGTCCACAACACGACATAAAATCATGCAAAGCTGGTTTCTTTCTCTGACTCCTTAATTTATCAATAATTAAAAATGATACTTCAGTGCAAGAAATGGTGCACTGAAATTGCTGGTTTAATACAGGGTATGCAATCAAACCCAGTGCCTGAAGGGAAGAGAAAGAAACTACTGATGGGGAATGGTTAGCAACAGCTACTGCTTTGTGTCCTGTGTTATATTAAAGCAATTCACTATTGACATCATATAAGCATCGCTCAATCACTGGAAATGAATTCTCACAAATCTTCTTGAGGGCTCAGCCTCAAGACAATTCAATGGCAAAAGTATGTATGAAGTCATAATTTGGCTTATTATGTATCAAATGAAAAGAAACAGCTTAAATACGAGTGCCTGCAGTTAAAGAGAAATACTTTGCAAACACCGGAAATCAATATGACACAACAAATATGAGATGTCTGAGAGCCATTTCTACTGACTACTTCAGGGCTGAACAAAAGTTCGCATATATAAAAGGCACTGTTCAAATGCCTCTTAAATACTGACAAGCAGACTCTTTAATTTTCTGTAATTAGTATTACATAAACTAAGTTTTGATTTTAACAAAATCTTAAGAAAATATATATTTGTTCTGATAGTTCTACAATAAAATAAACTTTAAAAAACTAGTAGTTGATTTCACTAGGAAAAATGTTGCTATCTTGAAAAAGCATCAAGAATTTCACCAGTCCAGAGAGGCACTTAACCTCCCAGGAAGAGGACGGGCAGAATGCAGATACCCTGAGCAAGCTCCAAATAAATCACTGTAAAAGGTCTAAAAAAGCCCTAGAAGAAAATTGGATACTTCGTTTACAAATAAGTTTAAACAAACAAACAAAGTAGTAATAAGTACAGACAATTCCTTCCCTGTTCTGAATAATATTTTTCACATCTGTGAACAGAACTCATTCCAGCGTCTTATAAGATAAAAGAAAACCACTGTGCATAGGCTTGCATTTTTAAAAAACATTTTTACTTAGCTTTCTTTAAAATTGCTAAAAGGGTCTGTAAGGAGAATCATAAAGCATCAGAGATTAACTACAGTGAACAAGAGAGGCATACATCATATGTCAGATATCATTAGTTCTCTGGAACTATTTGTTCTAGCAGATTCACCTTACTTACTTTGTGGAAGTACTCTCCTTCACTTCATGGAAAACTTTCATGCCTTCTTTTTAATTAGAATGTTAAACAAATAAAACAAACTTTATTGGCAAGGAAGCAACATTTCCTCAACATTCGTATCAATCTTGCTCATCTCTTAAGATTTATTTTTGTATCTACCATCAAGAAGCAACAACAAAACATCTGAAAATGTCAAGTCTTTTTAGTTCAACCCTACAAAATCCAAGTATGTTTAAGAATTCCCCTTTGGCTTGTTTACAGAGATGATGGGACAGAAGACCATGTTTTGTCCTCTCTGTTTCTTTACAGAAGCCCTTAAAATCTCAAGTTAAGAAGTCAGAACACATTGTGCTCATCGACCTTTCACTAGAGCATGTCATTTCAGTCTCATGTGCAGAGAATTTCTCTTTTTTTTTTCTGGGAAGTCTAGGGAATAAGTTTTTCTTTTAATCACACTTGTGACGTATGACACCAGCTAAAAGAAGTTAGTGGAAAGAGTCACTACAATTTTCCTTTCTCTCTCTTTGAAATATTGGCACACTTGAGCCAAGTACAGAAGGAAATCTCCATGTGAAGAGCTTGTTTGTGACAGTTAAGGAAATAATTCTTTTCATATGTTGACATATAAAAAAAAAAGCACTTTGATAAATAGTGATTAGTTTGCTGTTACCATATAAGTGAATTATTCCTATGAGGAACTGTACTGCACTCATCGAAGCACGTTAGATAGTGTTAAGTAATTAAAGACAGAAGAAAAAAAACATTTCATCAGATCTCGGTTTGCATCTTGAAATTCATTGTTTACGCTGGAGGTGAACTGTGGTTTGTCTGCACTAGCAGTTGCCACAAAGAACTGAAAACCACACTTACTCTTATAGCAGGAAATCATGGGTCAGTGAATCGGAGAAGGCATCACATACGCCAGTGTGGATTATGAGCACACATCAAATCCCTTTTTACTTATCAAATAATGAACTGTTTGCATGACTCTGATTTTTGAGACTCTCGTGTTTCCAGACTAATGAGGATAAGGAAAACTACAGATATTCATTTCTAGAGGACTTTTTTTCCTTTCAGTTCCAGAAGAAACCACTTCGTTTGCACACAGCATGAAGAAATATTTTTGTGTTTAGAGAATCAAAAAGACAAAACCTGAAAACAATTGGAGAAGACAGGTAGTGGAATGTGGTATGCTACATGGTGTTGCCAGAGGCAAAAAAATTCAGCAGCTAGGTGAAGGACATTAACATTTTTTAAAGTTTTTATATCTTTCATTTCAGAATGGAAGCAAATGAAAGTTTATTACCTTTAATTTGTAAGAACTTGTAGCTTAAGTTCTATAACATGGAAGCCAATTTCAGTTTAAGTGGTAAACTACAATTTTTCTGACTTGAGAGGCTGTTTCTTGGAATGGGCAAACATCAATAAAATGTTTTGAAAGTTGCTTTTAAGCAGAATATTGATGTTTTCCATATCTATTATGTTTGATGAGATTGTTAATGAATATGGAAATAATTAATGAATATGGAAAACATAAAAAAACAGTATCAAAACTCAACTTTCTTGAACTTAAGTAGATCAGAATCAGAAAATATGATAACATTTGGATGACTTTTCAGATTCTTTTTAAAAATACTGTTATTTACAAATGGCAGAAATGAGGAAATTTGGATTGTCACCAATAAAGTGAGAAAAACAACTTAGGCTACTTTATTGTCTGCTAAACTGTACATTAATTGGTCTGGTTAGATTAAAAATGTGTTCACCTACATAAAGTTCAGATACCAAAAAGGTGGAACAGATGAGCCTAGAAAATAAGTTTTTGGGCCATAATGCAGACGGAAGGTACTTGCATGATGCTGATTAAAATGCTACAGGTAACAGAATTAAATACCTCCTCTGTTCTCAAAACAACTTGTTTTTAAAGTATTCTAAAAGGGAGTCAAAATGGTTTGTTGATACATTTAAAGACTAAGAAAACTCTTCGCAACAGTAGTTTCTGCCTATTGTTTAGGATACTTCTTTGCATATAATTATATGTCTGTGATCATATTATGCCAACATAATCACTCAAGAAGTCTGATAACAGAAACAAATTTAGAATACATTTGCCTGTGCACATACGTAAGCACCTTATACCCTATTAGTGTGCTTATGAGAAAAACCTTGTTATTAGAGCATAAACCCTGGAATCAATAGATAAAAATTCTGTTCTTTTCTTTGCCACTTTTTAGGACATTATACAAATTGCATTACATCTTCATGTCTTGCTTTATTCACAAGTGCAACAGGATAATGATAATTTCCAGCTCACTGACATGGACAGCCTGAAGTATTTTGAAGGCATTAGGGAATTTGAAAACCTACAGAGAACTGTTCTGGAGATGTAAATTACTGTTACACCATGCATACAGTCTCATTTTTTACAGTATTACCTGATGCATTAGAGATTTTGAGTTAAAATCCATGTTCTAAGATATTTTTGAATCCCACACTTTCCATTATGCAGGCAGAGCAATAAAAATTATTTTCAAAGGAAATAACTATTTTTTTGCTCTTTTCTAACCATCTCATTTATATTTATAAGCAAATGATACCTTGAGATGCAGAGCTGCCTGTTTTCTCCCTGTTCATAAGATCTCCTCATTCATGATGCCCTGAACATATCACAGCTTCATCCAAAGGCCTCTGAAGCCCAGGATGAGAGAGCACAGTATATCCCCACTGTTTGTCACTACCTTGCTATCTCAAACCCAAACACATAGCCAATTATAGAACAGACTGAAAGTCTAATGTATCATTCTCAGAATCAGAAGATGTGATAATTAGATGCAGATGTCCTAGAAACTCTTAAATAAAAAGTTTCCATGCTTAGCTATGACACATTTCCTTACCTCTTTATGTTCTTTTAGGGCTGACAGTTACTGATGTTAAGTCAAACTATACAAAAAAAGCTGAAAAGAAGATGCTGGAAAGATTGACTTCATTAAATGGCATCAACATGCAATTCAGACTAGAGCTTTTGTTTGAAAACAACATACAAAGGTATCTTGTACCTACTGCTGATATTTCACTGACATTTGAAGAGGCTTCCAAGGTGTAGTAAATTGGCAGCTACTGTAGTAGAAGAGTTTGTTTTTCTAAGTCAAAGCAAAGCAACCCTAAACATTTCTCTGCTTAAAAAGGAAGTATATGAAATCGGAAAAAATGTATACACAAAAGGAAAATAAAACCACAAACTAAAACCAGCTTGCCTAAGCACCTTCTGTCTGCAAAAGTGATTGATCCTTGTCCTTGGTCAGCCTATGACAATTCTTTTCTAGAACAGCAATATTCTGTGAAGTGAGAGGCTGCATCCCTCACTACCTCAGAACTTTATCTTGGCACACAAGAGGCAACAAATATTCACCTGTCAGGGCTGAAAACAAGTGTTCAACCAATCTATTCTGAAGCACCTGGACTTTCTTAGCTTCCAGATTTCATATCATTTTCCAAACTCCCGCAAATTTCAACAGTATTGACATTGTGGATCTTCGACAGAGAGAAACATTCTAGTGAGCTAATAAGAAAATTGAAAGCCCTAGGAAAAGACCTTCAGGGATGCTGCGCTAACTGTGATGAAGCAAATGAGAGACTGGATTCCTTCAAATACTTATGCTAAAAAACGTTGGGTTGAACAATTTGTCAGAAGGAAAAAAACTCTAAGCAACTGCTCACTTCAGGGTTTGAAAACCTGGAGGAATAGAGGAAAATGTTCTTGAGACAGCTTTCTTAAGAGATGTACCTCTAGACTGTTAGATCCCTGAGCCCTTTGTCAGGGCCGAATACTCTATCTTGAGCGGTTCATTAACTTTCCAAGCAGAAAATTTTGAAACTTAAAATATTGCTTCCCTAACAGCATGAACACTTTGACATAAGTTAATCTCCTCCCATGAATGGATAAATGAAACCTCATCACCTAAATCCTCTAATGTGAGAGGGTCATTTGGAAAGACCAGATGATAATTTGTCACCATTATACAATTTATCGTAAGTCCATCTCTCTTTCTGATATTTTTGACAATGCTAAAAGTTCAAAATTAAGCTAATTAAACATTTGCTTTCTACTGCCCAGAACCATGCATTTGCATTTTGAACTAGTGTATTATTTCATGAAGTACATAAATTATATAAACACCACTCTGCCAAAATGAAGAGTGAAGGGGAAAATATATCTTTTAGTATTTTTCAAAGGAAATGTGTTTTATTTATTCATTATAAGAAAACCATTTCCATATATTTAGAAGTAATATTAATATATAAAGGAATTCTTTCACCACTGGAATCAAATCACATACTTTTGTTTGCAAATAACTCAGACTTCTGCAATTGCAAGAGGTACCACATCCACTATTGTAAAAGCGACAACTAAAAGTATTTGTACAACTATAAATAAAAACTTAATAGATGGGATTCAGTTCTAGAAGACTGAGGGTAAAATATATGAAGTACCTGTCAATGTAACAATTGTGAGTTGGTTCTGATAGACAGGAATCTTAAACTAGGCCAGGTGCAGCAGGTTTTCTGATGAGGAAGATTGGGAAGAAAACAACTAATGACTAAAACCTGTTTCTGCCCTCTACTTCTTATTCTGACTGCACTCTGTTTTATCAGTAATGGTGTATGGACCCAAAGGTTGCTTGTAGAAGAGAAATGAGTAGTACTTCTAGTTTGTTTTTCTGCTCACAGTTCCATGGGAAACAAACCCAAGAATACCCAACAGCAGCTATTTGCTGTCTATATGTCATCTTTAAAAAAACATAAGGTTCTTGCATTTAAATAAATTATTTGAAAGCGGACATGTTAATGGGCTATCATAGTTTGCTTTCTAACATCAGGGATTCTCCATGGGTACGAAGAAAACATAATCACACATATGGTGGAACTAAAATGTACTATTTTTCTTGAATGAAATTCTCTTGTTAACTCAGCATGCACTGCATGAGATCACATATCATTTTTCAACCATCTGTACATCTCACAGTATTATGGACAGAACATTTCTATTATTCAGCCACTAAGTTCTTGTACTGGGTGACTTGTAATTGTACATTCACAATAATATCTTCCATCACTGGTGGTAAATTGGGCATCTATGCAGATTTCAATTCAAATAATAAAATTCAAGCCTGCCCTCATCTTCTCTTGTTTCTAATTCCTTATGAAACACACATTCCAGGTAATCTGGGCATACAAACTTTTATGTTATAGATTAAGTTAGGAAAATGCATTGCCCAAATTTCAAGGCTAAAGACACTTCAAGAAATATCAAGAGTCCTTGATTGTGATTAGCTGTTCCATAAAAGAAAAACAAAATCAACCTAACAAAAGCCAACACCACAGCACCACCCACATCACAGCAACACCTCTGCCCTCAAAAGATCAGACGCTAACACGTTAATGAGCCCTTTCTCATGGAATGAAATCATTGCTGCTACCATTCTCCAACTTCTGATTAACTCATAATGTGGTGCTTCATGAATTACCAAATTTAAGGCCTGTATTAGGACCATGCTTCTTTTTTTAGTATTTCTGAGTATCAAGGGAATTCAAATCACAAGGCACTCTTACTCTGCAATTTATTACAGCCTCTATTTTCAAATTAGAAGTCTCAATATACACAGCCACGACAAGACATTTTTCAGGAATCTCTGACATGATATTCTTGTTTGTAAAAGATATTGTGGAGATTAAATTCATTTTAATTTCCTGAGTCTGTACAGGTCTGATTTCTTGTTTGAGATATAACACATCATCTTTGAATATCCTGAAACTGATTAAGAATATGATGAGCTTTACATGAAAGGGGTTTTTAACCTGTTCCTTAGCTTTCCTTATTTCATCCTGTTCCTCAGTACTCACAACTCACCTATTTGGGAGTAACTCTAAAAAAAACATGTAATAAAAACTCTGTTTAAAAAGCAATATTCATATCTAGCTTTAGTTAAGTGATTGAACAAATTAAAATAAGGAATGGAGGGAAATAGCCAACCATTTTTTTTTTTGTTAGAACTCAGCTAGTGGATTTTCCAACTAGCCCTGCAAAATTCCTTTTGTACTTTCATATGCATGTATAGCATTAATGCAAAAAATAGACAATGGTGGACTTCAAGCAGATGATGTAACATCAAAACAAAAAAGAAGGAAAAACATATTACCTCAGCTCCACAACTCTGAGAACAACCGAATTCTTTTCTTTTGAGAAAAAACATATCAGTGCTTTCTGCTGTCCTGTCATAGAACTTAAAATTAACGAGTTAAAAGTCAGAGCCAACAGCAGACACGCTGGATTCTGATAAAGCCTATAGTCTGATGAAGGCTGATACCACTATTTCTTTCTTAACACCCACCTCCCCAATATTACATACTAAGTAATGAGATAAGAGGCAATGCTTTTCTAAAATTAACTTGATTTGTAACCAAGAGAACTATTCAGTGAGATACTGCAAGCCGTGAGCTGAGTAAGTGCCTACAGTTAAAATCCAACATTCTCTGCCTTGCTCTCTCTTACTGCAAGCTAGGTATTTCTCATCATATTTTATGTAAACTATACTTTTTCTCTGTCAAATTATTTGTTTTGTGCTGCATACTACAGTAGAGGAAGGGATTAACAGAGCCTTGGTTTGCCTGTGGTCTTGCTTGGTTGTATTCAAAAACAGCGGTTTTCAAACCAGCTTTTTGCTTGTGGGGCTGGAGGAATATTTTCTCCCTGCTTAACAGTACCTCTGTTCTGTTAGTGACATTTTCTTTGTCCTTTATTTTATGTACCTTATTTTTATCTCAGTATCATCTGGCCAGATTGGTAGTGTTCCTTCCAAGTTTCTGCAGACTTTGGCCTCATCTGCTCATGTAAGACACTATCAGGTGTTACTCTGCAGATGCCTTCATTCTTGCTCCAGTGCTGTCCTGAGTTGGTATCTATTTCATACATAATGCCATCCGCATCTTGGAAAAGAGCCTTTGCCACTCCTTTGTCTGCCTCTTTCACAGCTCTAAACAGACCTAATTATCAATGCACAGCAGCCACAGGTCTTTGCTTCTGTGGTAACAGACTGTGTTATTTTCATGATCTTTTAACTGAAACTTGCCATCGCTGAACTTCCTACAAAGCACGGTCTGGGTTATGCAAGTTACTGACTTCTTTACTAGTGAATATTATTAAATAATACATCATTTGTAATTATTATATGAATCTATAATTGCTAATTATTTGGAAACCCAATACAAAAAGTACAAAAAACTATCTTTTGAATATAATACAAATTCTATAATGGAGGATTACAAAGAGAATGTTAGAAAACACTTTTTTATAAAGTAATTATTTTAAAAAATGCAATACCATCTTTAAAGCAAAAATGTCTTAAAAATAGCATATGTATTACTTATGAGCTTACATGTTAATCAAATTAAGAATTTAATTAACATATATATTAACCTTAAAAGCATCAAATGTTTGAATGTATAAAATATTATGAAGACATGTAAATATTTTTTAAAAAACGCATCTGCATAAGAGCTTGTGCAGAAGCCCTCTACCTGTCTAAATTGTGACAGACAAAGCAGTCACACTACTATTGACATTTCCTTTTGTTGCTGTCATTAAAATCATTATCTTTTATTACGTTCTTCATTTTCCTGTGTAACATTTTTAGTATTACCAAATACTGTTGTTTAATTGTTTCTGAGTAATAAGGACAAGATAAAATGGGGAGTAATTATCTGTATGTCAGTACAGTACTGGGAGGTTTTGCTCACTAATTCATCACAAAATTGAACACAAGTCAATGGGGACACCAGGTTATAGGGAAAACTTCTCTGGGATACGTTACCCCAGAATGTTGTTGGATTTAGGACACAAGAGGTAATTACTCTGGCAAACACAACACTACTGAAAGATCCAGAATACTCTGAAAACCAGATCTGAAGAAAGATATTGGCTAGTGCAAAGAAACCAGAAGAAAGCACAAAGGCTAGTAAGAATTTTAGAATAAACAGCTGAGGAAAATATGGATTTGAGTTTCCCTGTGTGGAAAGATAAAGACACTAAGGATCAGATGAAAGACCTGAGAAATTGTCATCCACAGTAAGAAAGCCGTGGAGCTTTTCAGTGGTTCTGAACAGTAGGATGAAAATAGTTTTAGCATTTGTACAATCATCTTGACTAATATTTTGCTTTATAAGAGCGTGTAGTATTTTCTGCAGTTTACATGTTTAATTAAGCTCATATGGGGATGAAATTATGTTATCAGAAATGAGGAGAAATTTGTAACAAAACCTGACTTTGAACTATGCTGAATTCTGAACTTATGTTTATAATACACTCTGCTGGCAATGTTGCACTACTGTAAGTTATTTCTGTGTTATTGCCATGATATATAAACATTCAGGTACCTGAAGAATGGGTTTTAAATTCATGTTTATACTAATTTGCCTACCCTCTGGTGTTTAATAATGCAGCAAACCTTGCTTAGCATTAGTAAAATAATTTAAATAAGTGTTTGCAATGTTCCATGAAGTGCATTAAAGCAATAACACATTCTAAGTACTTGAAAAAGGGAAACCAATAATACAGTGATACAGCTAAAAGCTCCATTAAATGAATGTAGAAGTAGCAGCCACCATAGATGGCTTGCTTTTATGTTTTTAAATTAAAGTTCCACCAGCTTCTCTGAAAAACAAATGATCATGACCGAAACCAGTAAAAACACAACACTGCAAATCATTCATCATGAGAATTCACTGAGCAACGTAGCAGGTTACATGCAGTAACCAGTGCTTAGTAACAAATAATGAGTACATTGTTCTGTCCTAATGTTGGACATGCAGATAAAATAGTTTTGCCATCAAAACCCATGACAACCTGATTCATCAGCATTCCTACTGTGGATTTAAACCAGTACTAGGATATTATGAGTATGGTGCTACAATTAGAAACTTCCTATGTTTGCATTTGTATATTAACGAGAAAGGGCTAATATATTTCACATCAGACAAATTATGGCAAAGCTAGGCCTTGTAGCCTTGAATCTTAAAAGAACACGAAGGTTCCTAACTTAGTCTGATTTCAAATTGGTAGGGATTGATGTAGAAGAGGCATCTTTTCCCCCTGCACAAGCCAGTCCCAATAATCTGAAAGGAGATTAAATTAGCTCTCAGACTTGTATCGTCAATACACTTGAATTCAAATAAAATTCCTATTAACGCTGGCACTTTCTAGGGGATTTCCATACATTAAACAGTCACCACTAAACAAACTCAGCATTCAGCCAGAAAATTGGTGGATTCATTATTGTTTCCAGTTATACAATCACAATTAATAAGCAGTGACTGGTTTTTTTTTTCCTCTGTCCTGTGCCCAGCAATACTCTCTCCTTAGCATCAGGGCTTAACATGAAAGAAAATGAAGCAATCACTGTGAGACAGCAATATCTTTATATTTTTCTGTCTTCTATTGGAACTGACCTATGTCTCATTAACACACATTTGTGTGATACAGGTACACACACTTTGTAATCTACAATTCTAACATTAGAACTTATTATTTTATAACACAGTTTCTGTTATACAAAGAAAGTACTATTACATAGGGAAGCCCAAAAGAACTGTGTGAGTATATTAAGGGCAATAAAAGATTGGAACAGCAAGTGAGCACAGAAGGAAGAAAGGACAAAAGCAGAAATACCTCCATAACATTCCTGGGACACCCACCCCCACCAAAAAATAAATAAAAAAAACTGGCAGAAAGCCTTGTTTAGAATTGTCAGAATCACTGAAACGGAGGAAAGAAAACTTCCTTCAGAACTACCGACTAGGACAGTAATGAATGCATGGTTGATCATTTAACACGAGCTCAGTCATACTCTAATAATAGACGCACACCTGAGTTTGCACTCCCAGCAAGTTTCCCCACGTTCCTACACACGCAAAGCTATTTATATTTCAGAGGAAGAGCCCTCTTGCCTCAGTCCCTTATTGTCTTTCCCTTACCTTTTTTTACTAGGGAAGGACATGACTCTTATCATTCAGGCTTCCTAATCATTCAACTTTAATTTGTAGAAGATGAGGTGTAAACGAGTTTTATATTCAATAAAGGGACAAGAGCTTTCAAGTTCTTTTTATATTTTCAATTAAAAATAGGTTTCTTTCCACAAAGTTTAACGAGTTGCTGTTAACTATTAATGCATCACTGCAATGACCTCAGAATTATCTTCATTCAGATGGCTAGAAAAATATCCTTCGTATAATTAGCATTTTTGTGTGATATAATATTTCTAGATCACTTATTATGAATAGTTCTACTAGAAAATTGGTCTAGAAAACATGGTCTAGGGTTTGTAATGAAGCAACAAAATCAAACTACTAGTCTGAAAAGAGAAAAAGCAGGAATATCTTCCAGCTTTTCTGCCTACAGATACAAGCTTTGCAAGGAACAAGAATACTCTGATAAAACTGTTTATTTAAAAGATTTTAATTCATTATCCTGGTGGTGTTTAAGAACATTTTGTGGAGTAAGGAGTAGTCATGTGAATTCTAAAAGAAATCTTACACCAATCATTGAGCAAAGTGTCTGAAAACAGAGCAAAGGAAGACCCACTACATCATGGCAAATGTATACCTCCACTAAAGAAATAAAGATAATTATCTCCACAAAGCATAAGTAAAAAAAAAAAAAATCCATTGTGGTTAAAGAAATTGGAAAAGGACAATAAATCACTTTATTGCATCCTTCAAAAAGCTGAAGACACCTCTAAGTGCAGAAAACAGAAAACAACAACACTGGTATGTTAAATGGAAGCAGGGAACACAATGAAGATCTATCTTAAATCTAAGACCTATCTGAAAGTCCTGGTAGAAGAGGTTACAGAGCAAATTCAGCAGAATTTTGAAGAGTAATCTCCAAGTCTGGATTGTATTTTACCCAGGAGTTCCAAAAGAATTCAAGCATGAAACAGTTGAATTATTCACCGCAATTTAACTCAAAACTATCTCAATAATGGACAAAGATACTTCAGTGCCAGGGGCAAATATGACACCAATTTTCCGCAAAGACGATTGTGGCAGAGATATGGAAAATTACAGCAAATAAGCCTGGTTTTCTTATCACACAAGCTAGCAGAATTTGCAATAACACCCTCACATATTATGCAACACCTGAATAAATAAGATATCTTTAATGAGTCAACATAGATTTGTTAAGAAAAGCCACGATTTCTGTGTAGAAGTCAGCATGTTTGCAGTTAAAAAAGATCTCAGACTCCAAAAGACGTTGGCCAGAAATGTTTCAAATACTTGGAAATATTGATAGCTGTCAGCAGTTATTGAAAAATAAGGCTTTGGGGAAAGGTCTTTTGGGTGGAGAAAAAAAAATTAATGTTTTATGAAAAATGCTACTTTAAAATTAAAAAACAACATGTCAATACATGGTATACAGAGGCAGTTGCATATTTAGCACAATATTGCTTTCACACACTAAACACCGAAAGTAAACTGAGTGTGGTGTCCCAAGGTATTAAAGAATGTCAATATATAAAAAATGGCAAAGAATAAGTGGCTGATAATTTTCTTGAACACTGAATAAATATTTGGAAAGGGAAGTGCTATTTCACATAAGCT
This sequence comes from Phaenicophaeus curvirostris, assembly GCF_032191515.1. Taxonomy (NCBI): domain Eukaryota; kingdom Metazoa; phylum Chordata; class Aves; order Cuculiformes; family Cuculidae; genus Phaenicophaeus; species Phaenicophaeus curvirostris. The sequence goes on along the minus strand of NC_091404.1, from coordinate 18,560,848 downwards.
CTTCAGAGGAACAAGTGTTAGATATAAAAGCATATATGCATGTATACATATATAATATATGCAGTGCATTATTTCTGCATATAATAACAAGAGAGATGTAAAAGAGAAGGAAGTGACTTCAAACCATTGTTTCTTTAAATACATATATGAGAAAAAAAATTCTGTATATTGAATTAGTTAAATTTGACAAATTCTGTATAAATTACAACCTCACATTGATTTCTTCATAAATCATAATGTCAACCTCAGCTACGAGCTTGTTTTTAAACAAGCGCCTTTAAAGAAAAACAAGCCACTTCTTAAAAAAATCAAACTTAAAATGTCTTGCAATCATTTCAAAACAAAAAGGAAAAGAGTAAACCAGTTTATGGCTAGAACTTAGACACAGACATCTTCAACAGTGATTATTCTATGAAAGTCTCTGCACCAGTTAGGTTTAAGTACTCCTTTGTTTCCTTACCAGCTGCCTAGAGGCAGGTTTAGTTCCTTTCCCGGGTCCTTTGGCACCTTCATTTTCCAGGCAGCCCAGCTCACTGGCAGCCACGGATCTAATCAGCTCGGGATCCTGCTCTCCACCTGGCAGGGGGTTGTTTTCAACTACACTTAAAAACACCTGCTCATGGGGAGGTGCACTGGATTCTCGCTAAATGGAGCCAAACTTCTTCACAGAGCCATCAGCTGCTTTGCTGACGAGGTTCTAGTCACAGCAATAAACTTTTCTTACTCTTCAGAAACTGCCATTACTGACAAAGCAAAGGACTTGCAGTTTTATTTGCCAAGTTCTTTATATTTTTTTTGCTAAACTACCAACAAGCTCATAAAAAGCAAGTATATAACCAATGGGAGATTTTCTGCTGGTCTGAAAGCCCATAAGATGATCTCCAGCAGAGTCGCAAATAGGTTGCCTCTCAGCTTTGCTGCGCTTGTATACAAACTCAAGATACCTGCTTAATCTTTTAAAAATAAACTTTAATCTGCATAGGGAAATGGCAGCTCCAGAGGGGATACCTGGCAGCTGCTCCCTGACCTGGCAGCTGGGAGCAACTGGAAAAGATATCACAAGTTAACAAAATCAAACTGGATCTTGTCTCAAACCAACCAACTCAAGGACAAAACCAAACAAATCGTAAAAATACGGACAATTTGAGATTCCGTGTGTTTCCGTTGTAGTGCTGACCTGAAGATACACTTGTAATTTGCTCAAATGAGAAAAATTGTGTGCCTACACATTACATCCACACGTAATCCTCTCCTGTGCAAGAATGACATTTGCTTTTCCTCCAGAGCCTTGCCATACGCCAGCAAGACGTTCAGGGTACAGAGGACTGAATCAGGCTTGAGGCAACAGAAATTGCAACAGAGAAATGATAAATAAATTTCCGGTTTTCCTATCAATAGAAGGACTTGAATATTCCCTTAACGTTATTTTCTTTCTGATTGTAAAGTTTTGGAAACGGTGCTACATGTTTAAATCTATTTCAAACAAATACATAGTTGCATATAAAAGGCAATTTAAATACATATAATGATAAAACTAAGCTCCATTAATGTACAATTCTTTATTTTCTATGATAACAATTCACTGAAATTGTTATCCCTTTCACCTTAATTGGGTAATGTATTTTCCTCAATACAATTGTTTGGAAAGTAATACTTGCTTTTATTTATGCAATTTACAGACATAATTAATCTACATAGCAGTTATGATGCCATACTTTTCCCCACCACTTCCCAAAGTATTATGTTACTGTGCCATACAATCTTAATTTTACCTGTGAAATACCCCCCCGCCAGGTCATTTGCCTCAGCAGTATTTGCTCTTTATTCTCGATAACCAGTAAACAAACGAAGAGCCAGAAAAACAAAGGGAAGACTGAAGTGTACCATTTCTTGAGAATCTCTGTGACCTACCCCTCCTGCCTTACAGCTATGGGTGCAAAAGTCTGAGGAACTTCGGTGCCATCATGACTAGGATGAAATATTTACGATATCAGAAAAAGTAAGACGATTCCAAAAATGCACAAGTTACTTGTACATGATGTTTCATAAAAGCGCACGCACAAACAGGGCTCAAAAGGGCACAAAAAGTCACTGTACATTCCAGTTTCTATCAGAGTCTTCTGCTAAAACAGTCTTTTGAATTGGTTTTTTTTCTGCCTTTTCATAAAGAAAAGTCTCAGGAACAGCTTTCCACAGTTGAAGGCTCTTTACCAAATAGCAGATGGACTATAATTTAGTCCCTTAATTTTCCAAATAGTGACAGGGTGTCACCTATATAACCTTTCAAAACTCCTGTTTGGCACCATAAATAATGCATTATTCTTCAGAAGGGTTTTGTGTTAAGAAAATTAACGCTTGCATTTAATGAAAACTAATTTAAACAATCCAAACAGAAGGATATAGACAGCTAAGAGACAACTAGATAGAGTACACAGAAGAGCCTTATGCCTAGAAACACTCTACATAAACCTAAGTTTCCTTAGTGTGTTTTCATAGAGCACTGAAGATCTCTGACATTACAGTAGCAATGCCAAGTTTCATTTATGTACTTGAAAGTAATATTTTGATTTTAAAAAAATGCCCCCTAGAATAATTAGGATTAAGATCAAGTTTCAATCAAAAGAATAGGACTGGAGTAAAAGCTGGAGAGGAATGGATGAGTTATAATGTTTTTGTTCAGTGACCTGAGTGCAAAGTCAGTCAAGGCTAAAATCAAAGAATTTTTTTCAGTCTGAATAATATAAATGTTATGTGAAAAGATTTACATTCTGAATGCTATCTAAGCAATTAATCCAGAGGGAATTATTTATAATTGTTAATTAGTTAGACGACTACAAATGATATAGAATGGAATTATATATCAGTTCTCTTCTAAAATCTTGTGGGCTAATGTAATTGTGTTCCATTAGTATAAATCCCTTTACAGCGAAGATTAAAATAAACGGGACTGAAACTTCCTTGGCTTTTGTTTCTAGTACTGCTATAAAGTATGCTTTGAATCCAAATCCACCAACTGGATGCTGAGGGGCTGACAGAGCTCACACACTGTTATTAAAGTTCATGCTCTTTTTAACATGGATTATTTTCTTCTATTTCTTCTAACATTTACTTTTATTATTTATTTTTTACTTACAAAAAAGTGGAATCAGACTTCTACTTTGGTCTGTCCTACTCCATTATGTATAACTCTAAATACAACAAATATCTTCCACTTGACTGTGAACATAAAAGTTTCATTTCAATTTTTGTATTTCCTGAAAATAAAACATTTTACCACCATCACCACCAAACATCACGATACCAGTGTATTTGGGGTATTTTGCTTTTTCTTCATTGAAAGATCAAAGAATTTTCAGAAGAGAATATAGCAGAATTTGGGATTTTGGAAAGACTCTGCACCATTAAATTTTCTCTCTCCTGCATCAAGGGAAACAGCTTTTCAATAACTACATGAAGATTTACATGTTTAATATTAAGATTCATTGAGACTGATACATGTTTCTATTAATTCTTTTTGATAGTAATTAGGTATTTCTGGAAAATTGGTATGTTTCAATATGCCTATTGTAATGCAGGGCAATGTAAAATCATCTTTAGCCATGATACTTCGGCATAGGTTTTTGTATATAGGTATGTGGATAATCTACACAGCAAACAATAAGAAAATGATTACACTGAAATTCCATTATCCAAAGAAGCACAATAATGACACTTTTAAGTCCTCCAGTTGTTTTTTATATACTTTCTATACACATCTGAAGAAATTTCTTGTCACGCTTCCCTTACTCGCTTCACTTCTTTTGTCTCCTTCCCATTGTGACAACTGTGCCCTTCTTACAAATTTGCTAAGGGAGAAGATTCTCTCCACAGATACAAAAAAGACAATTTGTGAAGGCTTACTTAGCTGTCAGAGTGTTATCTTAAAACACTTGTCTAATATGCAGTATTTTGCATTTCACAGTTTATTTTACATGTGTAATATCTATTGAGAATACAGAGCTGAAACAGTGCGACATCTTCCTCCATGATTTACATCTACAGTACATGATCCTAACAGTAATAAATCTGTACCAGTTCTGAAATACGATTTCCATGAGACAAGTGTTTCATCTAGTTTATCTGTCAAGTAGTGATGGCATGAAGATAAGAATTCCCTCATGACCCACGAAAGGTGACAAATACAGAGTATCCAACAGATTTTAAAAAAGAAATCTAGTGTAAGAAGGTGAAAGCTCCGCATAAAACTTATTAAAAAGCTCCCATCGGAAAAGGCTGTTCTAGCTTTCCCATAGGAACACAAAAGCTATTAGTAAACCTGAGACTTGGTTTATTCTTTCACTTAAAACTCACCTTGCTTTTTCCAGCTGGTCAGAAGAATTAAGCTGTTTCTAAGAATGCTGCTGCTTTCCTCTAAGTCCACACAAAACTTCATACCTAAAAGGACAAAAAAGTAGATATAGGCAACTATTATTACAGCATTGATCGCAATATAACGTTTAACTCAACTATTTGGATCAGTAATATTCTTTATTGAAAAGAAAATCCATATAAATTATTACCAGAGAAAACATAGTGTTGAGTATTTCACAGAGATTTCAATTAACAGCAACCAAAATGAATAAATCACTTTTGCTCTCTTTTGAAAGTTTGTTGAACTAGAAATGATTTATCCTGGTAGGCTGCAGTCTCCTTCCCAGACAAAGCTTCTGAATTTTCCACAGTTCAAAGGATTTGTGTTTTATAAAAATGAAATGACCCTATTAATCTACATAATGTTGAAATAATTCACTATCAGTTTATGTAGAATAACTCTTCCATATTAAGAGCAATAAGAACTGATTTACATGCTGCTAATCATAAAGGAAGAAGTGAACATTTTCTATTTCAAAAATGTGTAGAATTTCCCTAAGGTGATGGAACACTCAACAGTGATGCAGCCAAGCAGGTTTGTTTTTTTTTTTTTTCCCCAGAAAAGGCTGAAAATATAAATTGGTCTCTTACTATGATGCTGTGTTCCACACCCCAGTGCCCACCCCGACATGATCTTTTCCCATAACTCTTCTCATATCTGGTTGTGATGGCTGCATCTGGCTCAAGGTGCATTGGGCAGAGACAGATAACAGCACAACAGCAAAGGGGAAATTTATGATAACGTGCCCAACTGACCACAGTGCCGGTAAGTTCCAACTCAAGCCAAATTTGGAAGAAACTGGCTTCCGCAAGTGGTATGCAAATATGACTCTAAGTCAATCACCTCTACTCCATAAATAGTGGACAGTCCAGAGCCCTTAGATTGACTGGACACATGTAATGCTGTAGACAGAAACTGTTGACCAAGTGTGGAATTAGGACACGATCCACACCCAGACTTCACTCTGAGAAGGAGTTTCGAAATTAAGAGGGTTCTTTCTGAACCTTGTAAGGATCTCTGACAGATCTGCCTGACCTTGTCCTCTATGCAGTAAATAATCAGGTACATCTTGCCACTGAATCTTGTCAAACCACTGTCACATTTACTACCAAAATTTGTTAGATTGCTGTTTTATATCCATAAACATATTGCTGCTTCTCTCCTATGAATGAAATGCACCACTCCATCCATGACACCTATGCAGAATCTGTCCAGTTATGATGTTTCTAATAAGTTTAGGATAATGGCAATGAAAGGGAGCTTAGATGTAATTTTGAGACCTCAAAAGCCAGACCTAGCTCATAGGTAATGGTTATGTTCACTAGGACAGGAGAATAGCCCGTTCAGCAGAGTCTGTAAATGTGAAAGACTACTAAGGGACAAATTAAAAACTAAACAGACTAATGATCTTCAACTGTGATCTACGTTCTCTTAGAGCTTTCTGATCTGATGAGGAGAGGCTATGGAAACTTCAGATTCCAATATTTTAAATGTATTTAATTAGAAAATTCCATGTGTATACAAAAACCGATCACTTGCATTTCACTGTAATAATATACTGCCTACTGTCCTAAAAAAGTAGATAGATACTATGAGGATACTCTCAAACCAGACATAATGTTACTCCAAACAAAACAGAAATAGAAAATTCCTTTCGGAAAACAGGCCGAGAAGTTCACAAGAAGGTCAGAGCAAACAACTGTACAAACTAAAGTGTTACTGCATTAATTACCAGCTCAATATGCAGAGTAATTCTGAGGGAGAGACAACTAAGGAGGGTCAAGTAAAAAACCACTATCAGTAGCTCATTGATTTGTTTCTCCAATTAATTTTAAACCTAACAAATTACTGCCTGCTACATAACAGATCTCTGACAAATTAACAACACAGAGTGAATCTACATGTTTACAAAGAGTGGATACCAATAAAGCATGCTGTCAAAGTATGTGGTTTTAGATTTGTTCAATTGGAATTTCAATAAAATTAAATTAAAAAAAAAAAGTCAAGGTAAACCAGTTTTGTTTATTGATATAAATTTCTTGTCAGTTCAGGAGGATATTGAAGCAATTTATTTCAATCTAAAGTTTTGATTCATTGTTCTATATTTAATTAAGTTTATCTTCTAGAAGCTTTACAAATATTTAAATCTTTATGTGAATAATATTGAGACCACCAGGATTCTTTCATGTAGATGAAGCAGGAAATCTGGTCCACAAATTCACCTCATTTACATCAGTGTTAATCTGAAACAGCTTCTATCGTCTCTTGCAGATTTGTTAAAATGTAAATGGCATCAGAATCTGGCCTTGCAATGTAACTGCTCAGATAAAATTGTCATCTAAGGCATTTATTCAATGCAAATATTCCCCATTATCATGTAAACTAAGTCATAATTAAGCATCCAGTGCTATAGGTAACTACAAGATTAACAGCAGGCAATACGTTCGTCCAAAAATCTTACATGACAGAAGAGATACTGCAACAGACAGTTCAGAATAATGTACTTTTCAAAGTAATGGGTTGTACAGTGAATGGTTTTTTACTTCCTGCATGTATGACACGTTTTAAACCTTAGTGTTACAGAAAGGAGAGAAATAACTGGTTTTGCCAGTGCATAGAATAGACTTTGCCTTCACTCCAGTGATGACTCTTCAAAAGGTTCTAGTTGCTTTAAAACATTAATGAATTTTCTAGCCACTATAGGCAGCTGCAGAAGTACACCAAAAGGTACAAACCCAAATGCATAAACAGAGAGCAGAGATCAGAAATAAGATGCCTGGGTATCATGAAGATGAGTCAAAAGGCGTTACCATCAAATACAGCTGCTGAAAGATTAAACCAGAGCTTTTCCTATAGTATATCATATTAACATTGATAAGAAAACAAATAAAGGAAAAAAACCCCATAAACGTGGTCAGAATAGTAACAGCTGCAAAGCCAACGTGCTCAAGACAAAACCAGCCAAACAGCAACTAGACTGTGAGACACAAATGAATGTTAAACTATAAAAATCTCTCCATGACTGTGAAAGAGAACCAAGAAGAAGCAAGACCTAGAGGAACTGTGTTCCCTTCTGTATTCCAGTGCTGAATGGCACAGACAAGAAGAGCAAATGTTTTCTGTTAAAACATATGGAAACATCAAACCTCATAATACCTCAAGCAATCATTTTATCCTATATATAAAAAAAAGCTATGCAGAACATCATACCCACAGCAGATAACTCACTGTGCTAGCCGTGCCTATAAGAGATTAGTGTGGTATTTCTCAGGGACTGCAACATACGGCGTGTCCTGTTTAAAGACAGCTTGCACAATTCAGCTAGCTCACCACCACTGTAAGGCCTGGAAAAGATCAGAAAGCATCAGAAAGTGCTTTCAGGAAGCAGTTTGCAATAGGCAACGGCACAGAGACAATTGAACAACAGTGCAGCCCTAAGGCCGATTTATCTTGCCTTTTTCACTGCTCAAGAATCGAACAACTACAGTAGCAAAATATTACCTCAGTAACAGAAAGGTTTGAACAAAACAAGGCCCTACAGTTTTCTTTTGGATTTACCTTTCTTCCTTTGGGAATCCAATTCGACTGTTCCTATTCTACTATATTCTATTATTTCTATACATCAAAGATATTTTCACAATCTAGAAAACTGGGGCTTAGTTTTCATCCTCAATTAGGTGGGAACTAAGTAAATCTACAAGATAAAAACCTCCATCCCTCAACAGGCCCAGACTCACAGGCAGCATTGAGAGCTGCGGTTACCCTGAGCTGTGAGGGATCCACATCCCCAGATTCACTACAACATCAAATGGTGAACTAGAAGCTACAGTGACCTACATACACGAGTTACTGTCTTCAGATGTTTACATAAAGAATATTTAGTTATCTACAGATTATCTATTGAACACAGTAAAAGAGACTACTCACAAACCCAAGCCTGTTGCAGATAACATATTGAGGTAAGTCACCAAAAGAAAGTAGGAGAGTTTTATTCCCATTGAGGCAAATTAAGCTGAGGTTGAGCTTAATTAAGCAGGAAAGTACAGCACATGACACCTAGTCTAATAAAGACCTTTGCATATTTAAAGAAAGTGAAACAATATCTGTTTTAATTAAGTAGGCTGCTCCTTCAGGTTAATGCATTCAGGGGAAAAATTAAATCTGTCTAGAATCCCTGGAAGAAACAGAGATCGGCTGTAGGAAATTGGCCTCCTGAAATGTGATTAATGGACTTGGATGATGAGGACTGACTCCTGCTAAACCATCAGGACTTGCTATGAGACAGGTGCTGACATTTGGAGCAAGGGTTTTGGGTTCTCTAGGCAAAAAGCAATGCATTCTCTGTGAGGCCCCCCTGCAACTATAAATCAGTTCTCAAGTGTCACCTGCATACAGGGGCTTTTCTCTAGCTGTCTCCTATGTCGATGTCAAAATATTTGACATCTAATTTGCTCCAACAGCCTAAGAGTTTCACATTTCCTCGGTTTTTCTTTATACATCAGAATGAAATGCTTATGCAGCATGTCACAAGGCATCTTACCAAAAGGATGAGTATTTATTGCTGCTCTGAGGGGAAGGACTGCCCACTATGTGTTTGGTAGACCCATTTTCTCTCGTTCAGTGCCAGTGATCAGTAGAAGCAATTAAAATTCTTGGGGACGTGGATTGGTGGTGAACTTGGCAGCGTTATGTCTATGGTTGAACTAGATGATCTTAAAGCTCTTTTCCAACCCACATGATTCTGAGAAAGCACTGAAGACATCACTGTGAGGCATATCGATTTCTCAAGGTGTGGATGTCAAAGCTTTGTAAACTGAGCTTACAAATACCAAACAGCTCTGCAAATTTCTGCTTGAACCTTCAAAGGAGAATCATGAAGCAACACATAAAAAGCTGAACTTACTATCTAGAACAGCTAAAGTTACCACAAGGGATAAATATAAGGGCTGGATAAATCAATATTAAATACAAGCTTATTAAGTGTGTCATGCTTGATAGAAGCACAGCTTCCTATTTTTTTATTGTCTAGCATTGTTCAAGATGCATCTCACAAGTAAAAACTTAAATGATGAACAATCAAAATTGTGAAAGCTATTAACTGATAACATAAATGAACTTTTACCCCTAGCATTTTCCATTATAGCAATATATTCAACGTACAGTTAACATGCTTCATACGCTTCAGGTTTCTAGTAATTCACAATCATTACATCTTTGGTTTTTATAAGTCAATCCAGTTAGTCAAAAAAGAGATTAGAAAAGCCCCACACATGACACAGCCTATATCACATGTTCTTCTAAGGGATTTACACTGAAAATAAACAGGCAATAATGAGATCAGTTTTAACAGTCCATAAATTGTCTCTGTCTGGTAAATAATGAGAAGTCAATAGTTTTCTTCAAAATCAGACAAAAGTACTACAGGTTGTTCGCACTTATGACCAAGAAAACCTCATATTCTTTTTTTCCAAAGTGAGAAAACAAATAAGAGTCTGAATCAGAGCTGGACATGTAGCTTCAAAAGGTAAAATCACTTCTTCATTTGAGAGACTACATCCAGACTCCATCCTGCTTTGCAAGTGCAGTGCAGGCAAAAAGTAGTTTATTGTACTTAGTGTAATCATACTCTATAGGGTCCATGAAAGCTAGAAGTTTAAATCCTGTTTCATTTATGCTATCACTGCCACATTTTGCTAGATTTTTTTTTTTTAATGGTATGAGAAAAATTTTAGGGATGCTTTGGAAGTTCAGATGATATGGAGAACTACTGGACATCTTGTACGTCTACCAATCTCATCTGTATCAAGATCACCCATTCAAGAGATTTTGTGACCTTGCATTATTTCATGGAAGACTGTGTTTGTGTTTTGAACAGACCTCACTCTTCCCTGTATCAGTTTTCTGCTCATGAACAGGGCTAAAATATTGATAATCTCCATATAATGAGACAAGTATTCTTCAGATAAATTTATACAATTTTAATCTAATCTAAAGAAACAGTTATGTATGTCAGGAAAGTTAATCATGTTATGACAGCAAACATCATAGCACAGAACAGCATGAAAATAAAAAACACAAGCTGTACTAGATTCTTTTGTGATATATGACATATCTAGTTGAAAGACGAGACATAGTTTGATTTCTGACAAGACAGTTCAGCAGAAGAGGCAGATTCTGAAACACTTCTGTTCACTGGAAAGCATCCTGTGTGTCAAGATAGTACTGAAAGGTTGTACGATGTGAAATTATACATACTTACAACTTTTCTTCTATGTAGATGAATGAGACTAGCAGATATTTTAATAAGAGGAAATTCTTTTTTTAAGTTAACACTGTTATAATTAGATATTCCTCTGTAGACATGCACCATGCTTTGATGGTCTGAGCAGTCAATATTTCTGAATTCAAGTCTGAAGTGTGCTTAGTGTGCTTGCCAAACTAATTTATGGCTTTGTTTTGTCTTTTTTTTTTTTTCCATTTTTACCTGCCAAAAATAACTGCCTCAGATGTGAAAAGAGAACTGAGGGGCAAACAGGAACAGCCACCACCACCTCCAGCATCAAGATACTGTGCACATGGAACTGCATAAAACACCGCTCACACCTGCGAAGCAGACAGCCAGATGCCACCTGCACTCAGATTTATGTCTCTAAGTCAGCTCCAGGAATTCATGTAACAAGTTAAGCTCTGCTCACTGCTTGGAGACACTTATAAAAATTTTTCAACTTTTTTTTTGATAGAAGAAAAATAAAAATTGAGTCTTTAAACTACTGCAGCTGTTATATTGCACATAATTTCAAAACCAGGATGAAATAGTAATGGGAAACACAAGGGCAGAAATATGGCCCACAACTAGAAAAGCACAGCCAAAGCTCTGTGTGTGCATTCTATCTCCTCAGTGAACTTAAAACAGCTGTGCTATCTATCTTTGAGTTTATTACTGAATAGCAATGTCATTCTGAATTTGAAAAACACAGGTTCTATTTTGCAAGTTAATGTCCTACCGTGACGTATGGACTAGCAGACAGTAGGCAGCTAGAACTGAAGTCCAAGGATGCACATAACAGTGGCAGAGATTGCATGTCCTTCAAAAGAGTTCAAAAAACTAAAGAAAAAAAGAGTTTCCAGCTTCCAGCATTTTAAGAGGACCAGGGCATACAGTCATCTTCAATTGCTCAGTGTATTAGTCTAACCCTTCTTATTGTCTAGACATATTCAACCCGAGAATTGCAAATGACTAAAAATTTAGAGCAACTATAACCCAAACGAGCACTACAGATGCAGACATGTATCTCTGCAATTATCAATGATAAGACCTGCTGAGATCCATACTCAAAAATCATGTAATTTTTTTTCAAGTAATAAGCAAAAGAATTTTTCACCACTTTTTTTATAGGACAGTGTTTTCCAGTACTAAGCTTTTGCCGATGATTTTCTGTTGCTGAAGGATTTAACAGCTGATTTTGACTCATTGTTTTTAGGCTTATTTTCAGTGCAAATCTCTGCATAAAAAAGTCTTTTAGCAGTTGAGCTATGTGCCAGGCTATAACACTACTGGTGATTCTCCCAGCCTCTTAATTGCTTAAATACACAATTAACATCTTCAGTACCTGTAACAGCTACAAACATCTTAAAAAAAAAAAAGTTTGATAAGGAACTCTGATCCTCTTTCCCTCTCAAATAGATGTTGAAAGGCTTGAAATGCACAAGTCATCTGAAAAGCAATAAAGACACTGAGAGGTTCCAAATGCAATAATAATGCAGCAATGCAATAGTAATAGACACTTAAGTGACCTAGACTTTAAATATCTGCTGCATCACTTGCACCTGTTTTGGAAAACAAAATAATAAAACTCAAAATCATTACAAACATTATTCTATTAGTTGGTTTGAAAACTGGGAAAAATGTGAATCTGTGATCTGTAGCATAGGCCAAGGACAAAAAAAACCTTCCTGGAACTCTCTAGATGGTTTCACAGACAAGCAACCCAGAACAAATGGAGATGTTTTAATGCTTAATTGTAGCAGAATCAGCAGCTCTTTATCACAAAACAGTAATGCAGATGTTCTCAACAACTTAGGTTGCCTCTAGTTGCCTTCAGAGTTAACTCATCTACCAGGAATTTTAAAACGTGGAACTATAATTCTAGTTTGGTTTTCAATATCATTTAAAAAATAATTAAATTTGATAAGAGACTGCATCCTTAAAATTAAGTGCTACTCAGTGACTTAGATCTGGAAGAAATATTAACTGACTTACTGGAAGATATTTTGATGTCTAAAAAAATGCTAGTGAGGGAGTGTCCAGAGATGAACATCCAAGTGATAAACCTCATTTTAGACCGTAGAAAAAATACGGCCCTAATAATAGGTGTTCCTTTTTATTAGCAGGCCAAGGTTAAAATTTAATTTTTTAATAGTTAGATGTTAAAAGCTATATCATGCAGAATTACACACAAATGGCTTATGTGACCATTGACTTTCGTGGGGAGAGGTTAGGTCACCAGGCCCAGCATAAATTTAGCTTTTAGTGTCTCATAATTACCATATATTTAAAATCATGTACATGTTATAATTTCATTATAAATATTGATAGAATTAAAGAGCGATCAACATCACTCCATAACATTGTGCTAAACTGCTTCATCCCATCCCGTCCACCGAAATAATATAAAATAAGAGAGCAAACAGCAGCATGCAGTGTACATCCTGCTTCATTTTGTTCAAGATCATACAGCTACAATGACTGGAAAATACCAGAGGTGAAAAGCAAGAAACAAGGCAGCTCTCTTCACAGATAGTGGTCACAGAGCCAGCTTGGTGACAAGCATACAAAAGATGCGCCGTTTTAAAGAGTTTCTTCTTTCTTAACCATTATGCAATCTGTTTCCAATTATTCCATTTTGGAGGCACATTACTCAATAAAAAGAATCATCGACTGAGCATCCTGCTCATGATTTTTGCTTTTTTAATTCACCCACATTTCCAACAAGTGCGAAGTCATCCATAAATTATGCTAAAATAGGAATTTACATAAACTACCAGTTAGAGAACATTAGGAGAGCTGTCATTTAGTTGTAATTTGCAAATGGACTATGAGGCAGAATTGTAGACCCTAGTAAGACATGCATATTTAAAAAACAGATGATAAACAGAATATTATCATATACACTGACTGTGGATTTCATATTTATTCTGTTTCTCTCTACCAGGCTCACTTATACGTACTGCTAAAAAAAGACACAGGTACCTTCCAACCTGAAATGTAAGCGTTTATCCTATACATTCCTTTATGTCTACTCCTTTAGCCTATTTGATCTTTCCTACAACTGTATTTTTAAAATACTTCACACAATAATGTAGCCAAAATTGCCTGATTTATTTTCAGATTATTTTAATTGTTCATTCCGTGTAATTACACACATTTTAAACCACATTTATTTTACCTTCCATGTGCATAAATCCAATGAAACATTAATTTTTCTATTAAAAATGACACGTGTTATTGGAAGAAGGGAACTATAGTCTGTACTCCGGTAATTAGATTTGATAGTTTTGGTTTTGATGACTTGCATTAGAACAAACAGGTCTTATTATTTTTATCAAGATCTAAAATATGGATATACATCACATCTGATGAAATGTTCTTCTAGGCCATATTCTATATCCAAGGTATAGAGCTGGACTCGACCCGGTGGGTCTCTTCCAACCTGGTTATTCTATGATTCTATATATTCTGTTTTAGGGGACATGATATATGAAGACTACTTCTAAGGGAATTTTTTTCCTCAAGCACTATTCCTAAAGCAAGCAATAAAACAAATTATTCCTATACTGAATAAAATATATTTAATATATTTATATATATAGGTGCACTTTCTGAGCATATAGTAGAACAGAATAAATATAAAAAAAACCATTACAGATTCATAAGGATGTCTTAGTAAAAGCTGAGCAGCTTACTCTCCGGTCTGACGGGCCAATTGCAACGATTTGTTTCCAATAGGAGGGTAGTTTTGTCTTGGTGAAAAAGAATCCATTATATTTAGTGTTGTCATTTATTCACAGTCAGATTTTGTAAGGTATTTGAACCCAAAAGCTAATTTGTTATATTCCTCTGTATTCAGTTTTGCTCCAGCATACGGGTTCTGTGTGATGATTATAAATATAGCCTGGCAAAAATGTTCTTTAGAACGGTTGAACAGTTTAGAGAAGGCAGATATAATGGGAAGCAAAATTTAAAAGACAAAATCTGAGGTCTAAATATAGAGCCTGTTGCTTAAGTTCAGCTTCTGGAATAGGCATGGAATCCATTTGTAAGACGTGTAGATTATACTCAGAAAACAAATACAAGTAAACATTTTTCCAGAATGAATAATTTCAAACCCATCAAACATTTTTTTTGTTTGCAGTACAGTGACAAGTCTTGGGGATAAGAGAAAAACAGGCTATATAATTCATCACAACCTTAGTGTTTTACAGTCTCACACGATACTCTCCTGAGTGCACACAGAAAAGATTGTCTAGATGAAGTTTACCCTATGTGGGATGATTATTAATCACTGTCAGTCTAAAAGGATGAATAAAATGGAGTTCAGGTATATCTTTCCTGGGAATGACAATTCACTATTTTGTAGTATCGTCATGGGTGAGAGATGAAAACTCTCCTTAATGCACTGGCAGATAATACAGCTTTAGGATGTAGTGCAGCTCCATAGTAAGAAAAATCAGAATTTACTGTGATATTGGCAAACAATAATAAATGAATACGGGACCATTGTATATGAACTTCGGTGATGCAGACTGTAGGAAGATTTGCTAATTTTAAAGTCGGTATTTTTACAGTCAGTCCATTTTATTTTTCCTTCAGAAAATATCCATAGAGAAGAGGAAGCTACTACTTCTCTTTGTCCTTGCAAGTACTCTGTAATCTGTAGTATTTAGATGGAAGATAAGGCTCATCACATCTGGTAATGATCCTTTAGCTCTGATCAGATCTGTCAAGTCTTATCGGCCAATTATTTTGAAATGTGCAATCCTGTGAGTTGATTGTTTCTCAAGAAATATGAAGTACGAAAAAGAGAAATATTATTACTTTAATCTGTATGTGATGTAAACTCACTGTAATATTGTGTCCAAATTCTTTTCAATAGGAAATGTTTTTAATAGGAAATTTAGTACTTATCTGTATAATAAAAGAGATCCAAAACTGTGCAAGGACGGCTGGATGAGACAGTCCTGAATATTTTTTGAAAATGATTTTGTCATCTAATTGAAAAGTGGTAAGTATTGATATCTGTAGAGTCGATATGAGACAGGAAATCACACACCAAAAGGCTGTACATGAGCTGAGTACAGTGCCAATTCAAACTGATATAATACTAAAGCTGTATTTCATCTGCCGAGTATACTTTATACTTCCAAAAGATTATAAGGAACTATATGTCTTCAACTTATTAATATATTTTCAACAAACATAGATTAAAAAGTACTCTCTATAATTCTCTAATTCTTAGCAGAGAACAGAAGGTCAACAATATGTCTCTTTTGGTGTAAACGCCTCACCTCAGGTAGTCAAGGAGGCAGGTATTACCTTTTCCTTCCTAAGCATTTCCAGAATCCTTAACACTGTCAGAAATTGTTCTCCGTATCCTTGTACACACCTGACAGTATGAGTGCTGTTCCCTCACAGTTAGTGGATTTTATACGAAGGGCATTTGGGAGAAGCAGCCAAACACCATCATCTTCTGCAGCCTATTTTATAGCCCACTTTTTTATCTTCTAAGTGCTCATCTATATTCCAGTAATTTATCTCTCTCATCATTGATCAGGAAAGAAAAATGTTTTACATGCATACAGTTAAACACCAACTCAACAGTTAACTCAATGGAGCTGAGCTATATGTGTTTCATAACCTTAAATTATGCTAATCTTAAAATAAAAGATTAAGGTGTTGACATAGCAATATAATTAACATTTTTTTCCCATGAAATATGAGGTGTATTTTGGACGGAAAGTTCAGATAGTTTCAAGACCACAGGAAGAAATTAATGCCTGCTGTCAACTCATAAAATAGGTTGGTAAGCACATACTATGGAACAACTAAAATGTTTTTTTTTCCTTTAGGAACCAAATCTTAAAGAGCAGAATAATTTTCAATACTTATTTCTGTTTTCAAGGGGAGCTGGGTGCCTAATTTTCTTTGAGAATCTAGCAACTCAATTCTTAGTTCCTGAAGGAATGAGGACACACTTGTTAAAACCTGTTCAGCTAATTTGACACATATTTGCTAGAAGAAAACATGTTACCTTACAAGTTGTCTACTTCTATATGATGTTCAAATACATTAAAAATATTTTTCTCTAGTGAACTGTGCTATTAATTTACACAACCGAATTTCAGTCCTGAAAAGATTTTCCAGGAGCTGACGGGACTGATGCTAACATTTTTCATATTTTACAGGAAAAAAAAAAAGAAAAAAAGCCATTGGCTGGCATGGAGGTAATCCAGTTTGGGGATTACAAAGATAAACCTCATCTATATCAGTGCAACAGAAACAATCTTTCTTTGAAATTACTTGCTGGCTATATGGATTACACAAGAACATCTGTAAACCAATCTGGGTGTATTTCTAATCCCAGTGTCTGTTCTACCCATGGGTAAACAAAGTAAGAACCTCCTGAATCCACTGAGAACTGAACAAGTGCAAATTGCTGACAGGATGAGATGCATACCCTCATCACCTCATTCCAACTTGAATTTAAGTATGTAACTGCTATGTGGAAAGATAATCCTTTGATGTCTTTAGTACACAGAGCCACAAGATTTTGGTTTTGATGATATTAGTGGTTTTCAGCTTCCTCATATTCATTCCAGCCCCAACGTTACATTTTTCACCATTAGTTGTTCATGGAGAAGCACTATAAACTGGATTCTGAACTTGACCTAGATCAAAATATAAACATAAACAAAACTGCTGGGTTCTTGTCTGGATTTTCTTCTGGATCTGGTTGTCAGCTTGCAGAGGGCAGGCTGTGAGGCTGACTGGAACAGGTCAGCACATGCCCAAAGCCCAGTTTGTCACTGAACCCATCAAACTGGAGATTAACTTGCCCTCCTATAATTTACAGCACTGCATTGAACCAGAAACTCCCTTCCCCAAAAATGGATGAGGGACAAGAATGCTCTTATTTAAATACTGAAGGAAAATATTGACACTTTAAATTAATTTTCATTTCCTTTCTTGTCAATACCACTCCTCTCTTTAGTACTGCTTTTGTGTGCATTCACAAATCTTCCTTTCAGGAAAATCACTGCAGAGAGTTTTATTCTTCTTGTAATACATATTTTTTTCCCTTCCTTTTTCCTTGAACTCAAGCATCATTTGGCTTCTTAAAAAGCCTTTCTGTTCACTAACCACTGAAAGTAATGACTTCCATTGCCCAGGCAGCCTCTCTTACAACTCAGTGCATTGTTTGAACAAATGCAGAGAAGCTCTCTCCGATACAGTTATCTCTTTGACAGAGGATGTTCCCCCTCCTCATGCTCTCTGATGACACTAGCAAAATTCAGAAGAGGAACCTGCTGAGAGACTTGGCCGATTCCCAGGCCTCCAGCTTTCAGCAGGTGTTGGGAGTGACGTGCTCCTTTCCACCTGAGCTGTCAGAGAACAGTGATCACACTAACTTCATTGCCAGACAACACCGCTAACTCTGCCTGTATCTATAATTAAGAGATCGTTGTTACATAAAGAAGTAAAATTCAAAATGTGTTGCATCTGATGGAATGTTAAAAGTTGGAGAAGAAAGGAGAACGATCTTGTGATTATACCTTTCCCAACAGAGTTTTCTGGCTAACTGAAACAATATGAAGTAGAGTTTTCTTATTTGCTTATGCTAACTATTTACTTTCTATTTAAGCATTCAGCTCTGTGACACTATATACAAATTAGGCATCACAAAGTGTATTTCTTTGTTTGCTAAAGTGCAGACATGATTACTTGAATGGATTGTGCCCTGAGGAACACACATCTCTTCTTTGCACTTATCCAGTCTATATTTCTAGAGGTACACACATAAAGGGGATATACATTAAAATGCTGCTAACCACAGGTCTGACCTTCTCCAGGGATCCAATTTCTTCTTAGTCAAGCGTTAAAAATGGGCAAGGAATCAGACCTGTAAAGAAAAGAATTTTAATTGACATTGCTGTCTGGAAATACTAATCAAAACTGCAGGTTTGAAAATGAATGCCAGGTGATTCCTCAAATTTTTTCTAGCAGCTGCCATGGTAGTTATAGGTTTCTTTCCTGATTTATTTTCTTTACATGTTCAACGAAAGTGCCAGCTTTGGTAAATAGTATTGTGACTATCAGCATGAAGCAAAAATAGTGATATGCTGTCTCCGCTTCTCATTTCTTAGTGGGACATGATTTTTATTCTGTACTAAGAAAACTAAATTCACCATACATACTTAGAAGTTGTGTAACTATAACTAATTGGAGTTGTTGAAACTCAGCGCCAGGTTTACAGAAACAATTTCAATTTGCAATACTCTTCTACAAATACTCCTATTTTCATTGAGTGTGTGCTGGCAATAAAAAGAGAATTAGAGTTTGTAAGTGTCCAGACAGCTGGCAAAAGACACTAAAAGATGAATGCGAGGCTATTCATCTTTTACAGCGAGCAATGGTGAAGCAAAAGCCAGGCTGGTAGGAAATTATTATATTACTTTTCAGAAATTACAGATATTTCATTATTAATAATATTCCAAACCCAAAGAATAACCACAAACCAGAAAGCCCTATACAACGCTAGCACAAGCACGAACACAGCGATATCTACATGCAACAACAATACTGGCTTCAGTCTTAATTCTACAAGACCCACAATTCAATTAAGCAAATTGAAATTCACGAAGGTAAGTTCTGTTACTATATTCCATTATAACAGCAAGGTAAAATTCAATTTCAGTAGCGTTCAAGCCATTACTATAGCACCCAATATAAACCTCTTGCCTTATTGTATAACAGAGGAATAGGCGGTGGATCTTACAAATACTTATAGGAATGGATACAATTACATTTACACAAATGAGAACACACTCCACTGAATAGACGCCGTATGTGAAATGTGAACATGCAGTTCCTTCATGTGATGTTTTTAGATGGCATTTCAGCTGTAAATTCTAACATATGCATATAAAGATAAGAGTTAAATAATATCCATTCAAGTAAACATGCTAACTGCACCAGGAATAAGATATTTTGGATTGATGTAACAACATCAAAGCATCTTGTTCAGCATAGAGCAAAATCTTTCACTTCATTTGGGTCTTGCTTAACCACATCATACTTTTTCTTTTCATGTAGATCAATTTTAAGACTGAAGCGCTATCTTTAAATTATTTCACATTGTGCCAGTGAAATATTCAATTCAATTTTGGCTTCCAAAAATATTTTTTTACTTCTAAGGAATATTTATAGTAAAATGCAAATAGTTCTTCTGGCCTTCATTAAACTCATGAACAAATAATTTATACTTCAATTCTACACATTCAAATAAAAATTAACCAAAATTATTTTCACTTTATACAAAGTTTTAACATCTTAAAGCAAAGATGTGCTATTATTGCACGTCTACCATTCCTTTGAACATAGCCCTGCAAATCTTTGAGATGTGCTACTATGATGCAAAGTAATTGAAGATTTTGAAAAGAAGTTTCACTGTGAATACAACTTTTATACTGTGAAAGCATAATTCAGATATACTTGTAATTTTCACGCTATTTTCAATTAACACATGCAGCATCAGGAAAAAGTCTGTTTAACCATTAAACAGTTCTAAAACTGGGAAACTGTGGAAGAATATAGCCAATTTTTATGAAAGTCATATGTATTCATATATATTAAAATTAATTTATTCTTGGGAATCCCAAGTCATACATCTGAAGTTCCAATATCAAAAGATTTGCAATTAATCATATTTGCACAGTGCTTATTTCTCTATCATATGCAGTACTTAATCAGCTTTAGTATATTTTTTAACCTGCATTATGCTTGAAGGTCTCTGTGTTCACCTGAGTTTTCAACAGAAAAGATTTCACTGTTTCTGACAGTGTGTCTTAAGGTATAAAATACAATATTTAGAAAGACTTTCCTTAAAATCCAGAGGTTTTGAAGGCTTTAAAGCGAGTATGCCAATAGCCAGTCTCTGAGTTGAGAAGCATGACATTTAAACTCATACAGGATATACGGAACAATTACTAGGAAGAGAATTCACCTACAGTAAATTTATTAAATCAAGAACTATCTTTAATAAAGAGTTGACAAGATGCTGATAATATTAATATTACTAAAGATATAGCTATTCTAAGACATACATTAAACATCCATGGAACTATTTTCCTTGTAAATGTAGTATATCCTAGTCTCACAAATCAATTGTCCAAGCCATTTCAGGGATTAGCTATGATGCCATTAATTCACAAATACTTCAAAAGCAACACCTATCAGGATATATTCTTTGTGGTGCTGCATATTTTATTTTCCTGCTTTAAATACCTAATCCAGAGGCCCATTTTCTTTATAAATAGTTGCAAACCACACTGCTACTTTAGCTCTTTATAGTGGGCAAAAATTGTAGGATTTACTGCACTCACCCATGAGCACCCAATTAATTAACCTACCAGTGCTCACTTAGTTGATGCGTAAGTGCTGCTGGGCAGAAATTGCAGAGATTTAGTAGCCAGAGGCTGTGAAATGTCTGGGTGACCAGCACTGTGTCAGAAATTCCCCCGAGGTGGTTTTTTTTCCTTTTGATGTATTGCTAAGATGAGAGCAAAATTATGGGTTTTTTCCTCCAATCACATGAAAGTGCAGGGCTGAAGTTGTGCTGCAATTCGGACCCTCAGCGGTTGGATGTGATGAGATTGGCTCTGGTCTCTTTATGGAAACTAAGGACTGAACAGACTGGTGATCACGCAGGTATGACATTCAACATGAGAAACATCTGCTTGGGTAGACTTATTATTTAAAAGACAGCATAAACCTGACTGGGTTGAATTCTGAATTTCTAAGAATTCATTCATGAATAAAGCATTAAACATTCTAGAAGTGTTCCTTGATAACATCAATTTTCATCAAAATTCAAAGCATATTGGAACTGCAGTGAGTACAGAAAATATTTTTTTACACCTTTTTTAACTAAGAATCTATGACTTCAATACAGTTTTTATATGTTTCCTGGCATTTTTTAGAAAAATAATTTAGTTTGCAGTTTGTAAACTACTTCAAATATATTAAATGTAAGTCTTGTCAAAAAGAAATTAATTTCAAAGGACAAAATGGTCATTGAAAAATTATGTGGCACAAAACCAATGGAATAAACAAGTTTTGAATAAAATAAAGCATTTAAGCATAGTAGCAACACATAACAATTTCATCACAGATCAGCAAGGCAGATGTGGTGCCATGACTGTACCTTTCATCTGTACTCCTGTGTACAATAAAAAACATACAGCTGTCCATAACACTGATGGTTTATTTTCTTTTAATCAATTCACAATGAAGTTCACTAAGAATGAAATTTTACTCTTAGATTATTCACCTTCTTAACAAAACTAAAAAGCCTCTTTTTCTAAAAGGAACGTGATTAATTTCTGAGCTTTATAGATCTCGTTCAATTATTATAATGCAGAAAAGGTCTATGGAGTCACACCCTAGTGATTAAAAGGGTATTTTTGGATTTTCCCTTTAATCTTATTAATAACTATACACGTGTAAATTATTTTAATTAGAAAAGTAATAATTGTTCATAAACTCTTTTAAATGTCCTGCTCCTATATCCTCCTGAGATTATTTAACAAGAATTATAGAGAAAATGAGGGAGAACTGGTATGAGTGTGTTATGTAGGTCAAAACTAGAACATTTATGCCACTAAAAAAATCAAAACTCCTCAGAAGGCTCGGTGGAGAGCCTTCCATCTCAGTTTAGAGTATGCATAGATTCATGGATCTAAATTAAACTCCCAAGATTCCCGTTTTAACTCTGATCCAAAACCAAAAGACACCTATATGATCAAAATCCCAAGAATTTGCTTAATTCAAGCCCTTTTTGAACTCTGCTCTCAATATTAAGTTCTCGGAGCCACCAGCTCTAAGGTTCATAGGCAAACAGAGCACATTTGTATCACTTCACAGCTCGGTGTTTCTGTGCATTATCAGGCTTGGCATATCACATGTTGCTAATACTGTCTGCTATCAAAGTAGATACACTCAGAAAATCTGTGTTGTCAAGCTTCAATCCTGTGAAGCTGAGATTGGGAGGATGCTAATGCCACTGACAATTGAGTGCACACGTTTGAAAGCGGTCTGTTTAACACGGACCACAGAGACGGGAATGACATTCTCTGAGCTTTACTTTAATCAACTTTGTGACAGTAAGACACATATCTGTTTAAGAACAAGGACCATAGCCAAACACTTCAAAGCACCTTTTTTTTTTTCCCCCCTCTCTCTCTCTGAAAACTAATCCAACTTAAAATAAGGCTTATAAACACAAACCTGATTTGTAACCTATCCAGATTAAAGGAGATCCTTTGTTCTTCTCTCAGAATGTCTCATACACCTAAGCATCTTTTGAGAGGTACAACCTCTCACGATGGAAAAATACTTAACCTATAATTAAAAAAATTAAAAAAGCAATGTAAATTATGAATTTAGAGAACATTATGAAAACACTGACCAGGGATTTATTTAGATGGTCTTGCTGACGATAATACAACTTCGGTAACAAAAATCACTTCTGTGTTATGATTTCCCAGTAAAAAAAGTGATCTTAAAGAGAAATACAGATCTTCAGAACAATGTCTCTAGATTCCCTTAGTTTAATAGACTATAACTATATGTAGCAAGCCTATATAAAGAAATTATGATGTTTGAAATGTAACAATCTGAACATTCCATTATAAAACCAAAGGCTCTAAAGTCCACATCAGGTTCAATTTTTGATCAGTATTCAAAACCTAACAAATCCACTGAGATTACAGCTCCTCCTATTTCTGCTTCACTTATTCATGTTCATATGTTATAATGTGAATTACAAGCTGTTGATATTACCAAACAGGAGAGTGCAAAAAGAAAATTTTTCTGCATGTGTAAATGACGACTACAATGGTTTTTTTTTACATCAAGTGATGTCCTGAATTCCTGCTAGAGTAATCTAACTTAAACCTGCCGGACAAAAGTTACTTCTGCATAGCTCCTGCTCATCTCTCCAGAGATATTTTCAGCTTTCTAAAGGGAAAAATACTTTCTTTTATGATGTGTAACATATAATGCCTAAACTTTACAGCTGAGGTCAAGGAACCATTTTTCATTCAGACAATCACAAAGGGCCAGCCTGAACTTGATTAATTTCTGTATGTTTATTTACTTTGCTTAGGAGGCATGGCTGTAAATAAGTCAGTCAGTAAGTAGAGAAAAAAACAGCTTTAAGTGTATGAAAGCGCAAAAATCTGAAACCAGGAAATACTTGTTAGGATGCACCTGGAACAAGTGCTCCCTAGGTAGGCCGGTTTAGGATGTGAGAGCCATAACCCAGAAAAAGGAGTCACAGATTTACAGTCATAAATTGTGTATGAGAGTTTATCAAACACATTTAACACAGAAAGAGTTAGCACAGCTCCAGCGGAGAGCTGGAGAGGTCAGAAGAGTTAGGAACAGAGGGGAAGAGAAGCAGCTTAACCCTCAAAATTGTGTAAGAACACTCAGACATACCTATCCTGTTATCTTTTTTTTGGGAATACATCTGTCCTCTCTCACCCAGGGTCTAATTCATCATTCTCATTTTCCATTTTTAAAGCTGAATATTGAATAAAATAAAATAGGGCAAGAAGGGTTCAAAACAAATAGCTTAGTGCCACACACACCTGCAAATACAGCAATGTGGGAATTACAGCTCTTCTGAAAAGTCTATGGCCTCATGTCTCACAAAGGACTTGAAAACATGAAGGGAAGCCAGCAGAAGCTTATGAGGAAATTGCTCTACACATCTAAAGTCCCTCAGAGAAACTTGCTTCAGTCAGGAATCTTGGCTAAAAAGCCCAAAGGTGTCCTGTCTACCCAAGCCAGACCCGATCAATGCCCTTCACCTTCAGCTGGCATAACCTGTGGATTCTTCAAACATATAGACTAGACTTTAATCACATCTGTCCCCTGTCTGAGGTAAGAGAATTATTCTATTAAATCCGTATCACTACATATACACTTTCAGCCCCTTGGTTATGGAGAGATGTTTGCTGACTTTAAATGTTCCTAAAAGCACATGTAGAATAAGCTGAATTAAGCTATGTGTGTCACTAATTAAAAACATTGCAGCTTGAGTGGGCCTTAAGGGCACAAATCTGTTCCTTTTAACAGAAAAACATAAAAATACTCTGGGAACACTTAAGTATAATTGTTATAGCCTTCAGGATTCTGGCCTAAAAGTACCAGAGAGTGGCTTCTGATTCAAGTAGAGCTTAATACACTTGTATGTTCTGCAAGGATTACACTGGACTTTATTTGGACCAAGAAAGCAAAGGTATACGTGTTGAATATTTACCTGCATAAAGCAGAAATTGTATTTCCACCTTAGCTATTTTCCTTTGTGGATGTGTGCACGCAGTCCCTAATTTCTTCCAGTAGAAAGAAGATGTTCTCCTGCAAGAAAGGGCTGTGTCTCAGCCCCACCTCACCATCAGATGGGATCTGCTGAACATAGGAGCCCCATGCCTGCTGCATTTTTTTCTGACAGATTATTAGGAGGCCATCTGCCACC
The DNA here is from genome assembly GCF_032191515.1 of Phaenicophaeus curvirostris. Taxonomy (NCBI): domain Eukaryota; kingdom Metazoa; phylum Chordata; class Aves; order Cuculiformes; family Cuculidae; genus Phaenicophaeus; species Phaenicophaeus curvirostris. The sequence goes on along the minus strand of NC_091404.1, from coordinate 18,535,618 downwards.
TTTCTGCTGATCTTTGCTCATGAATTTTGTTTCCCTACCTTTAAAAACACTCCCTGTTTTACTTCAGTTGTGTAAAATGAGATGCCTGATGTGAAATCTTCTGCAATGAACATTTGCTTGCTTTGGACATCTGCCTGTTTGCATACGATCTTTAAATCCACAAAGTATCATGACTGCAGGCTCCCTTGTATTACAGGCATCTCACATTTAATCTGTATGTTCTTTAAATGCAAAGCATGTTATATTTAGTGTTCAAACTGCGGCATTAGTAAACCGAGTCCTCATTTGCGTGTGCATGTGGGTGAATTGGGTGTCTCACAAAGGATTCAAACAGATGCTTTAGCTTTAATGGTATTTCTAATCATCTCACTTATGCCCCAAGGATATATTTTTATGCTTTATTCTCTTGTCATGATTTCTACTCGTTACAGCAAAGTGTTATATTAAATCTACTTTTTATATTTGAACTTACTTCAGCATAAGCTTTTAAACAACGTATTTTTTAAAAAAAAACATGCCTTTTCCTTGTGCTGTGTAATTATAGGCACTGTCTTCAAAGGCATAGGCAGTGTGTATAAAAACAATCCCACAATTCAGTAGTGACTTGTGACACTAATGGTGATTATTATATGCTTTCCTAACAGTTAAAATAAGAAACTTCTTAACTCCAAGCTTTCTTTCTATTGCCTATTCTTTTCCCCTGCAACCTAAAGCCCGATAATGCTGCCTATTAAGCAGACTAAAATTCAGATTTTATAAAACATAAATAAAAGTACCAGTATCTTTGCAAGTTAATATGGTTTCAATTGTTTGGCCTTCCATTTCACACGTCAGATTCCTGAAAAATCACTTGCGTAACTCCTTCTGTAAGTGGGAAAAGGAACCACATGCAAGGTAAGCAAGTTGCCCTGGTCTATGTATTAATTCCAGAAAAGCCAGACAACTCTCTATTAGAAAAGAGGAAACACAAAGCCACAGCACAATTTAGCTTCTTTATACAAATTAGAAATACTTCGCAGAATACCAAGTTTCATGGGGTAATATCACAGCAATACCCGCTTCAGCAATTTCACCTCCAAAATCTGTTCAAAATTGCACTGCAAATTATGGGCCAAATCATTGGCCGTACTCATATATAAGTCAAACTATAATTAAAATGTTTCTTCATTATTTTTTATGGATATTAATTCAGAGTAAGCAAAAAGCCAAGATTTCTGATTAAAAACTTTGTTTAAATTTTTAATTAAAAAAATAAACAAAACTGCAGCAGAAATGACTGCTAAAATAAATTAGGAAAGCAAAAATTGACAGTTTCGTTATCTGAAATAATTAACAGTAGGTATTGATTATCCAGAAGTAATCACAAAACAATCGAAAAAAAATCCTACTAAATTGCAATCTGAAATTAATCATCCATAGCCATATGTATTTGCTTTCCATGAACATCTGACAGATTAAGTTTGTTAGAATTAATGAGTAGAGAGCATGCTTTCTAAATCATATTTTCAGTCATTGTATTTGAAAGTCAAGTGTTTGTATCCCATCAATAAACACAACAATGGCATGGGACAAAATTATAACTGATCAATGCATCTGAAATAGAAAAATACTAGCTTTGAAGAGTCCTAGAAAACTATTCTCAGTACACACATGGATGCTTTAAAAATAGCATTATGACCAAAAGAAAAATCGCTTATAAATACTCTGTCAAATAAACACAAAGTCCATTAAAATCAGCTATTTTCTCGTGGCTTTTCCCATTCACAGGTGTAAAATTTTCATCTGGCAACTGGTGTTCTTGCCCACACAGATGGCTTTAATATTACATTTTTTTCCTTTTAATACAAGCTGATTAAAACTCTGTATTCGAGCTAAGAGGGGAAAATTTCCTCCTATTTTCTTGAAACTTTTTCCAATTTCTTACTTCTACAAAGGGTTTTGGCTGTTCTTATCAAGAACAATCCTTAACCATATATGAACACTTTCAGAACGTGTTCACATTTACGAAGTGTTTGTTATTTATACTGATAAGTATCCTTTCCATTTACAGCTGAGCACAATGAATGGATGCACATCTTGATTTTTGACTCAAAATATCCTGAAGCTTATTCAGCTAAATTAATCTTTCCATATGAAGAATAATTTTTCATTATTCATGAAAACCCTAAAGAGCAATACCCTGCAGTTCTCTACAGTAGAAGACTTTGGTCTTCTTAAATTAGAGGCAACTATACTCAGCGAGACGGTGCATGCACAACATACTAAATTTTTAGTGTTCTTTAGAAGGAAATCATTATCCACATGTGTCACCCTAACCTGCACTTAAAATTCAGGGGAACTTGCCCTATATCTTATAAGGACAAGCCATAATATTAGAAATACATTCTGCAAAAACTTGCTACTCCAAAAAGTTTTACGATTCAAGCTTTCTACTCCTAATACCTCAAAATTCTAATTAGCTACTTGGATAATTGAATTTTAAAGAATAAAATTCGCCATCTGCTAGAAATGGAAGCCAAATTAGAAAAGCTAAAAAATAACAATAATTCTGTAGCATGAAAATTCTATCAGGAATATCTTTTATCCTCCTTTATGCCCATTTTTCCCAGTGTGGTAGCCCATAACATACATGAGTAAGTATCACAGTATTTGTTAAAGTATCATTAAAACTTATATTATTTATTTCATTCTAAAGAGGTAATAGTATCCTCATAGAGCACTATGGGTTGTTTGTTATAACAATGCTGCATATTTGCAGATATACAATGAGATAACCTATTAAAAGGAGGATTAAAGAAGTAATTATCATAACATTTTAACAGTTACTCTTAAAGCTATAGTTCTTCTATGACCATGACTTCACATTGTGCTTAAATTCTTCTGAACTGGTGAGATCTTCTACAAGCAATGGATCTACTTCTTTGGGAAATAAAGAAAGTTCTTTGACTCTCATGAAAAACAGGCCCCCTAATCAAACACGCTGTGGGCAAGAAGGGACAAAAATCTTTCAGAAAACTCTAAATAAAGATCAGTTTTAATTGCACTAAGAAATATCACTCTATCTTGACTTAATTCAGAATCAGCTTCCATTTTTACCATAAGACTTTTTAGGTGTTTTCCTCTTAATTATAAATCTTATAAGCTACCTTATGTAACATATAGAGTGGAAAAGTTCTGTTATACTACCAAGAACCATCGTGATTGTTTTTTTTCTTTTTCGAAGGCACATAATGCTAAAATTAAACATACTGCCTAATCCCAGATATACTGGACTGTAATCTCATTTCAGTTCTTATTTCAAAAGAAAGGAGGAATATTAGTTATGGTGCTTAGCCTATGCTCACTGCAATCCAAATGCTGAGTACACACAAAGTATGAATCAGCTGTCCTCATTCTCTTTATCTCATTAACATATGAAATATTATACGTATAAACCACATCAGTCTTGGTAAGAAATAAAGATAGTTCTTAAACCAGAAGCTATCTTATTCTGAATTATTCTGCATAGTGATTTTTGACAGGCAACTTAAAGCTGTTCCATCAGTAGATTCCCATCTTCTATGTGTTTCAAACAATGCAGTTAAGATTACCATTACGAGACCTTTTTTAACTTAGTACTTAGCCAGTAAGCTTTCACACCAATTAGATGTTTCTTAGATTCATATTTCTTTAAAAATAAGAGTTCAAAATCCCACCCTTTTTCATGCTATTTAACTAACGTATATTCACAGTAAGACTGTTAAATTAATCTTTGTGATCTCAGATTAAACATACTGCAAATGTACCAAGAAGTGATTAAAAGATGTACAAGCAAAATATTCTCGTGTTTTGCGACAATATGGAAGAGAAAAATAATGATTAGGGAGGCTTGTTTTTATCACAGAGATGAAAAGTGCAAAAGGAAACATCTTCCAGATGCTGTGGAATTATGTGTTGCTATGCAATAAAAGCAAAGAAAATAGAATAGAAGCAGAAATACTAAGGTCTGAAAGAAACATTCTGCACCCATTCTCCTTTAAAGAACAGTAAAGAATTCACAAATAAAATATATACTTTATTACCTATCATTTTATGCAAAAAAGTCTTTAAGAAGATATTCTTTTCCTGTTAACCAACATCTGACAATACTAGGCTACGGATTACATTGTTCTTCTGCCATAAATAACATACTCACAGTTTTGGAACCCAAAGCAGGACTCAGAGGTATGAAAAGAGGAATATTGATAACTTGTTCCAAAACTAGAATATTTTCTCATATTTCTTTATAAATACTATTTCTGAAAAAAAAAAAACAAAACAAGACTCACTAAATTTTGGTGACATTTACATTCAGAATTTTTGAGAACAGGCATTGCAAAATCTCTGTAAAGTATCAGACAGGTGATTCTGCCTTTGTGTATGATATTATTACTTATTTTAACTCTGAGATCTCCATTCACGCTTTATATGAGATTGGCAGTTGCATCCAGAGAAAGTACGTTAAGAACCAGAGATGAGACAAGTATTTTTACCTCATTGCAAATCACGGCACGATTGGAAACATGATCTAAAGAAAATGTCTCTTTTTAAGAAGAATATCATCCTAAGTATACTGAAGGTAAAATACTTTCCAAATCACTTAAAAACCATATGACTAGTTGTGTCAAGGTTTAAGTAATTGATATAAAATCACAGAATATTCTCCCTGTAAATTGACAAGATCCCTAAACATTTTAGGACAGAGTAAGCGATCGGGGCCACCTGCAGTCACTTGTATTATAACTATTGTTCCAACCTACATCTGCTGTCTGCACAAGATACAGAGGATGTCTTAAGTAAGCATTTAACCACCCGATTGATATAACTGTCATATAATGAAGATTCACTTATTGGCACCAATTAGCTTATTATAGTTTAATAAGGAAACAAGCAAACCCTAAAATTCATGTTTCTCCTGAAGGAATTACATAGCATTTTCTGAAGCAAAAATATTGCAGGGAAGTTTTGGTTTATTTAATATAACGTAACGTTTCATCCTCCACTTAATTGGCAATAATGTCTTGAATATTACTGCATTCTTCCAAGTTTATACTGACCTCTCAAAACAAAGCAACCGGTTTCTTTTGTGCTTCTATTAACTGTCTACAAGAACAAAGTCCAGTGGAAATATTTAAGATGTGAAAAATAAATATAAAGTTCTCAACGTTTTCTGCATTTTGTTATGCCTACAATAACTACCAGCTTCACAATTGTTATAAATAACCAAACAGTTTCTTGTTTTGAGCTGACACTTAAGCATTCAACAATATGTTACTTAAAGGCTACATACCAGAACAAGTCCTTTTTATTTTCAGCATGAATCCTAAAGGTATAATGTAGGAAAAAAGTCAAACAAAAATATTTGTAACACAGAAAGTAGAAACAAAGGTTTGGATACATAAACACTTAACATCTTTAATCACTCATTTTTATTTTGCAAGACAAACCAGACGTAATTTGAAATGGCTCAGTGAGCTGTAAAAAACTGACAGTAGATGTATGTAAGAAGACTGAAAAAGCAATTATCTGAAACTAATTTGAGAGTTTATCAGGCAGAAATTAGACTTTTATGGGCAAAGTTAAAGTTTTGTATTAAAAGTGATACATTAAAATATATAAAATTTCAAGGGCAATATAGTTAGAACTTTCCTGGCAAATAACTGATTTTATGTTGGTACAACTTCTGTGTTCGCAATAGCATTTATTCAAATAGGAAGCATTCTAAAATAAAAAATAATAAAAAATATCATAATACATACAAAGGCTGGGAAAAAAAAAGCTCTCTTTGGATTCAAAGAAATTTTGTATTGGCCTTCTCCAACATTATGGATGCCCAAATAGTATTGTGAGTCCCTGAAGAGGTTCAACAGAGCTCACAACAGCTATGCAGCTCTTGTAAGATAATGTTTTTGGAAAATGTACATTAGAATAAAAGCAATATGTTTTTCATTAACCCCAGAGGAGATTTTTCTAAGTTGTTTGGAGTGTTGTGTACATTTAAAAAAGTGAATAAATACTACACTAGGGGAAAATCTAATTATAATATATAATGATATAACAGTCTACATATTCACATGTTAAAAGCAGTGCAAAAGTCATATTGTATAGCTCAGATTTAGGTCCTGTCAATCTACAAGGTACCAATCCTACAACATCCCATGCAGAAATTAGTATTTGGTACCCAAAATCTTGTTTACGTAATTAAGGTTATCCAATAAATCAAGTGACTTTTTAGAGTATGTTCACATTAGGTTGCAAAATGAAGATCCTTAAATTCAGGAAACACGAGAACTCAAGTTAAACCCTGAGCCAATGAATAAAGAAGTTAAACCATAGGATAAATGCTTTATTAATCGCTGTGAATAGTATTAATGCACTGTGAATTGTATAATGCATTCAAAGAAACATTGGACTGAATTAATTTGTACAAGTAAAGTTAATTCTAGCCTTTCTCCAGTTCTCAGTCACCAGCCTTGCAGTCTTTTTTAACATGACTTACATGTGACCTATATGTATAATGACTTCTCTAATTAGAATAGTTTTCCTAAAATAATTTTGAATGCTTCAGAAAGACGGTTTATTTCAGAAGGTTAGGATCAGAATATTTCTGTAGGATCATTATGAAATCTTTGTCTTGAAAAACTGTGTTTATTACACAATTTAATTCAGTTGGTTAGATGCAAAAGATACGTTTAAAAGGAAATAAGAAATCAAGCATAAGTAGTCTTTCACTAAATATGGTAAAATTTAGATTCCTGGCAGGAATTCTTTCATTTTAAAGATTCATGTCTTAATGATCACTGGAGCAGCCATTTTTGTCCCTCTAGTAAAGAACAGTATTTCTCTAGCTCATAATTGCTGATTTTGTAGATAACGAAATCTGTTCTCTTCCCTGAATCCAAAAAGCTCACACTGTCAATTAAAAAACTTTGTACAATGTGCAGTGAGACCACACTTTGCAAAGCATGAGCAAACTTCTTGGATTTAAAAACTAATAACAAGTTCTGATGACAGAAGCAATCACAGAGAAGGAAAATTAATTCTTTGTTATTCAGCATCAAGTCAACATTTTCTATGAAAAATGTGCATTGAATTACCTCATTCAATGATTTGATTCAATTAGATAATTACATTGGTTTCATATTTACTGAACATTTACAATACCCTGAACGGGTTGTGAAGGATGTTTCATAAGCCAAATTATTTGTCAAATAAATACTATTTTATGACATCTGTCCTTTGCAACTTTCAGATTTTCCTTTAATCAGATAGATCGATGTAATAAAACTCTTATGATAACATTCCATTGATGTAGTTTAATACAGGTTATATTTGGGAAATATGGGGAAAACACAAGCTCTTAAATATATATTTTATGACAAAGTAGACGTTTCACTGAAATGACAGCATATGTATTACGAGGGTGTGTTCCTCAATTTATAGTTAATTGGCTGGGGGAAGAAGAGGAAAAAGATAATGGAGGAGAGATTCTTGTAAAAATTAACATCTGTGCCTGTAAATGTTTATAATAACCCAGCTGTTTTGGTAGCACTGTCCTACACAAATAATGTCAAGTGATTCTTTGAGGTTTTTCTTTCCCCTGTCCAGGACATTATTTTAAGTGAGTATGGAGGTTATCTTCATTAATTGAAATTCTGAATATAGTGCTCTTTCTAAAGCATGTCCTTGATCGTTCCCAGATTTGTCCCTAAAGGGCAGTTTCCAATTTTTTTAGCCAAGCCTATTTCTTATTTTTTTTTTAATTGAAATGATAATATCCCATCCCTATTCCTTTGAGAAGAAGAACTTAGTCTTCACATTGGCATTATGTGATATCTTACGTGTCATGACATGACAGTGATTTTGTTATTACACAATAGCTGTGTTAATTTCAGACACAAGAGGTAAGAATATCTGCTTCCCAATACTTTCTTCTATACTATTCCATCCCTAAACATACAGCCTATAACCTTCATTATACTATATTATATATTCACCGTAAACAGACCTTTCCCACTATCACAGTCCTGCTCGATCTGTTAGTCTTAATACAGCTAATGTTTCTTGTTTTCTGTAAATCTATGCAATAGCAACATGATCAGGAGCTTACTGGTAAATCATTATGTTCCTATATTAGCCTTAGCTTACATTTAATAGAGCTCTAGCGCTGCAAAATCCACACTTGGCTATATCTTAACAATTACTTTTTCAGGTCACAGATTATTTAATTCATCACATTTTTCAGACTACCATAAGTGAATAAGTTTATATTTATACTTCAGTATCTCGCCAAGTGATAAAACTGTGTGTATGTCCATTTAGTATACAATAATTACACAGACCTTCTTCCATTTAAACCTTTATTACTGAATTTCTGAATCACAGAAAACAGTTAATGCCTGCTTTTGAATTTAAGTTCTATACTATGTTTAGTGTGGCTTTCTAAATCTGACACGTGGTTTCTAGATACTACAGTGATAGATACATTAGAAATACCAAAATAGATATATTAGATAGAATTAGCACTGTATGTGCTAGGGTTGATTGATTGCTTGATGAGTGTTATATTCCCCTTACTGTTCTCTAAACCCCAGCTTTATTAACTCTAACCAATTTTCTCCAACTCTTCAATTTGCAGAACTAATTGTGCCTCATTTCAGCTTTCTCTATTTAGCTGATGAAGACTTAAGAGACAGAAAACTTCTACAGTCATATATATATATATATAAAACCCAGATTTTTATAAACTGAAACTTGTTTAAACATACATTTTCATTATTTGAAATGCTTATTTACAGGCAAATGGCTGTTTAGGCATATTCAATAAATTAAATTCTACTGTTTCTTTTTCCTTGCCAGATAGTCTGAATCTTGATTGAGTTCTACTTCATGTGATTCTATAAAACTTTTGCACTTTTTCTTTATCAACCAAAGAAACCAGTCAAGGAGATATTTGTTTTCATTGTTTCTGTATTAAATTTATAGCACTAAAGTCTATACCTGTGATTTATAGAGGAGAGTGTCTTTTCTCCTACTCAGAGCATCGATTTTCTATACCAATTTAAAGGAGACACGGCATCTATAGAACAGGTAATGAATAACATCTTCATAGTCTGAGAGACACTCTAAATAACCATTTGCAAAAATTGATCTCATCTTTATTTTGCCCTCTGTCTTGGGAAAAGTTTTGTGTAGATCGTTATTAATCTGATGTTTATAGCGATAACTTAGTTCTCTATCTACATAAAAATAAAAAATATGTATTAAAATTAATTTGGTAATAGCGGTACATTTAGAGCTATGCATAAATTAATAATTTACTACCAAACACTTAATCCTGAAATGAAAAGTTCTGTTTAGGAACATCAGGTGCTCCTTTGGAAAAGGAGCTGATGCTTTACAAACCAACCATATCATTATTACAGCACCATAAAATTGACTGTTAAGAGTTATTGTGGCATTGTATGAATAGAAACGGTTTTCACAATTAAAAATTATTTGTTGTGGGAACTTAATGACAACTGTTGTCTATCTGTGTATTTCAGTTACAGGAAGTCAGACAGGTTCACTGTAAATTCAGTATGTACTATGTATTTATGGTTTAATCTGATGGGATAATTCATTTTGCTTTATATGTTTCTTTTTTTTTAGCAGAAAACACACTGTCATAATTTCATTTTATTTTGTCGTTTTAAGTGAGCTTCCATAGAAAGCACTTTGCTGTTAAAGCATCCTCTCAAGCAGCAATGGCAGTATAATTAGGTCTCTGTAGACTTATTCTGAAACCATTTAGTGCAAAGGCGTAATCTCCTATCATGACATAATAATGTGGTCTCCATAGACCTGCTTAGAGATTGCTTTGACACTGAACGGCAATAGAATAACTTCAGATGAGACTCTGCATAGATTTCTACTAAAGCAAGTTTTGCCCTGCAACAGCAGCACTGTAATGCCCACTTATTGCAATATTCTGGCTTGTTCTAGACTAATTACAAGACTTATAAGTACTATTTTATGGAAGCAGAGTACAAGCAAACCCAGAATCTGGTCTGTGACAAGCCCTGCTAAAGGAGCCTTATAGAAACAGAGGAAACAGGACATATGTATGTAATCTCACAGCTAAAATGCATTAAAACACTAAAGAAAGATTAAAACAACATAATGCATTTTACTTAATAAAGAATCAGAAGATTTAAATAATATTGCTGAAATAATTGGAGTTGTGAACACCACACATCCTTCCATGCAGAAATCTCTCCTCTCTCTCCTTTCACTATCTTTCCACCCCAATGATAATTCAAATTAAGTCTGGAAAGGTTTCCTGGAAGCCTCTCATTCATGTCTGGAGTTCAACATTTATAGCACTGGAAAGGAAATATTTTAATGTGAATAAGTTTGGGATTCTTAGAGAGCTCATGGTAATTACGTGGTGCCGCCAGACTCAGAACTCCATGACTGCCAGACTCCTGGATCTCTCTTGATTCAAAATTGCTTGTGCACAAAGTTCATCAGAATAACACTCTGGACCAATCATTGTAATTTTAAAAAATAATTAAAAAAATTAATAGTAATAAAGTAACAGATATAGAAAAGGCAAAAGAATTGAGTGTGACCTACTTTACTCCTTTCTCAGGAACTCAGAGGAACATGACAGAGATTAATTAGGAGATCATAAAGATAACAGATATATATGTGAATCATGTCATATTGGAGATATGAGATATAAATGGTTACACCAAGAACTTTATATACATAAGTTCTTTGCAGATTTTTTCACCCTATGGAGCATGCATAAGGAAAATAAAGAAATGAAAGAATCACAGAATCACACAGAATAACCAGGTTGGAAGAGACCCACAGGATCATCGAGTCCAACCGTTCCTATCAAGAAGATCATGCTTTCCATAACACTGTGAATAGATATCTTGAGTGAACAGAAAGGAAGTGTAAAATGAAAGTTTCCAAATACCAATGGCTATACCCCACAAGACTTAAATAAAGTTAAATAACTCTTTTTGTGTGTGATAATACACATCCTTAGTAGCAGTATCCCAAATTAAATATGCAGGTGTGCATCTGGGAAAAGGAAAGAAAGCTCAAGACTTCATGCAAACCAAAAGTTCTAAATTTTCCCCAAATTCAAGACATGCAGTAGAATAGCTCCAGGAAAGCATATTTGCTGCTGACCTCAATGTATCCATAAGTGCCTACTACATATATAATTCACAATCAGTTCATGGAAGTAAAAAGAAATCCTATAGTACTATGATTAAATTAAAGAGTTCGTAGGGGCAACAGGCATTTTAGCATTAGCAATAACTACAGCACAAAAAGCATCCAGTTAAGAGAGTGATACTTCATTTAATTCAAGTTATTACGCATTCCTATTTAGCCAGTTCCTGGAAGAAGCTAGGTTTATGCCCAGCTGTTCATCTTAGTTAAAGCCAAGGGTGAATTTTATGTGGCACAGATTCTAACTTAGAAAAATATCTCTGTTTTAAATCAAGAAAAATCTTGAATCATTGAGAATTTATCTCTTTTTTTTTGTAAGCCATTTTTGTGCCAATTTGCATTAACTTCTGGTTTTTTGGCAGTATTAGAAAGCCCAGTTTATTATATTAATAGTACTATAATTAATATAATTAATAATATTATGAATTAAAAGGTAAGTTATTCCTGCAAGATTTTATTTTGCGGGAGTGTGGGTACACAAGCATTGTGCTTCACCCAATTATTTCTCAATATATATGTCAGGTCCAACAAAAACTGACACTTTCAAAGACACTAAATTCCTATTTGCTCACTGAAATAAGTACCCTAATAAGGAAGATGGATAATATTTGTATCTCCCTTGAAGAAGGCTGAGGCCAGGTCCTTGAAATGCTGGAGTATCAACACAGAAAAGAGAGAGAAAAGGATGAATGTTTCACCTGGCAGAAAAACAGAGGTCATAGCTGTTAGCTGGTGAAAAATTGAGCTGTGAGAGACCGAATGTCATGAGCTTTGCTGCTCGCAAAACTGTTTTTTTCTAAATAAGGCATGCCTATAAAATTCACTCTAGTCTCAAACCCAGTGATGGTAGGACTAAACCCCTCAAATGCTTTCTCCAAGTCTATCAACTCATAAAATGTTACATGTAAATTTTATTTGTGAAGATGAAATAGGTTATTCATTTGACTTTTTTTCTCAAGTTATTTTTGGACTTAATACAGATTTCTGAAAAAAAATTACAAACCTTAATTGTAATTGAAGTAGTTCTTATCCCATCCATGAGAGTAGCAGCCTGTTTTATTATCCACGTTTAATTCTTCAAGACTTCAGAAAGTATTTAGTATAAATGTTTTAATTGCTTATCACAGATGCAGGAAGCAGGCTGGTTTCAAGTCAGCAAAATGGAATGCTGAGGAACCTTTCTGAAAATTGAAACAAATCAATTTTATAACAGCAAACTGAAAAATAAAAACTCTGCAACATAAACACCCTGGTGAAGGAGAATTTGACTACACAAAATAAGTAACAGCTTCTTTTGATTTACCTTGAACATGCTTTTATTACTTTAATGGTAAAACATTTTAAAACACGCCTTATAATAACAGCTATGCAAATATTTAACTTCTTTTAAATGGCCTCGGGAAAGAAAGAGGAAATTTTGGAATAAATTTCTTCCCAAGCTATTTCCTACAATGCAATAACAAAAAGGATCTTATGAAGATTACTGATTCATTACCATCATGGAGTGGGGGGGAGGGGGGTGAAGCACATGGGTCACAGGATGTTTTTCACATTAATATTAACTAAACTTAAGTCTATTTCATGATTGCTTGACATGACAGTAAAAAGGAAATATTTTCATTATGGGTATATATGTTCTGACCCTTATCAGTATTAGTTTTAACGAGGGTAATTAAAGAAGACAAATGAAACCAGCTGCTTCCATAGATGATGTCAGAATCATAGAATTAGATGGACACTTAAGAGCAGTTTCCTATTTAAATGTAGATCTTAAAGAAATTGTCACTCACCTTTCATAATTCACAATAAATAAATAAACGTAGAGCTAGAAAGTCAAATTAAGACTTGTTCATCCAATAACTTGTAAACTAGATCTAAAACATACGGGATATAATACAGATACAAATAAAGTTGTCTGTTAATCGCTAAGCAGAATATCAAGTACAGTACTGTCAATTTTTGACACAAACAAGGGTTGTTATCATGCAGTATTCAATCGCTGACCTTATAGACAGAAGGTTGCTTAGGAAAATTATCACCATAACACATCAAACATATTCACATTTATAGTTTTTGTGTTTTTTAATTACTGTTATTAAGTCTACACATAATCGTCACTCCAGCACAAAACTCTATCATCATCTTTGAAATATTTCTTTCTCTAAACATTCTCACGTAGCCTACTTCCAGAACTGCAGATTTTGCCTTCATGCCAATTACAGGCTTAGTCTTTCCAACATTAAGGTGACCAAGCTGTCAACATTTTGAGTACCGAGTCATCCTTTGCCTTATTCATAAAGAATATTCCTAAAAAGATAATTTTCTAGCCTGTTGATCAGCTTAGATCATTAACCTCCTGGCCTCAGTCTACAATCATCCCTTCGGCTTCCCTAAATTATTTTTTATTTGCTGTCATTTTCAAGGCCACCTCCACATTATACCGATCCCTTCTGACGTGCTTATTCCTGACTCTTACTGAATCACTCCATTGCTGCATTTCCAATCAAGTGCCTTTGTACACTTTCCTATGTAACCTACTCTGTGTGTTTGTAAGAGACTCACGCAGATAACTCTAATGATTTTTCCTTTCCTTATTTTGCCCTCAGTGTGTAAAACACTTGACAACAATTAGATTGCTGGTATGGCCACAACACACCATATTGTGCCAATTAAGTGTTCTTACATCATTGCTGGGTGCTGCAATCTCTATCCTTTTCCATCTAGCGTCACTATTCAATCAGCTTACAAGCTTATAGTGACACGATCTTTTTGTCCCACACTTGTACCGTGTCTATTGTAACGATGCCCTCAATACTGACTGGGGGCTCTGCTGGGTGTTCACGTGCATCTGGAGCACTCCCTCAGTTTTCAGCTCCCCAGTTTCAGGAAGACTTGGACATCCTTGAGCCAGTCTAAGAGAAGCCTCCAGGATGATTTGTGGGGGCAGAGCACACAGCCACACAACCACAACTGAGAAGAGTTTTTGAGAAAACTAGGTTCACTGTACCTGACAGAGAAGGCTGAGAGAAGACTCTATTTCTGTTAACAACTACTCACTGCGAAGACACAGAGAAGACAGAGACCGGTGTGCAGCAACTGGATAAATGCAGTAAGAAATACTGGGAACAGGAAATTCTCCTTAGTTGCCAGGGTTTATACCTTTTCATTCCCAACCCTAAGTTTGCTGAAACACTGGCATGCGAACTGAAGATGCTGAGGAATTGCCATCCAGCAAGACATTCAAAACTTTCTGGACTAATCTGACCCACTTGCCCTGCTGTGAGGCATGTGAGGGACAGAAGAAGCTGGAAAATAAGACCCTCAGAATGCCTGCCCAGCCAGAATTAAAGTGATATTCTGCTGATGAAAAAAGTAAAATTCAAGTGAGGAGTGCCTTAAATGCCTCTGTTAAAATCTGTAATACAAAATTATTGGACAAAACCCCATAATACGATTCCTTTTATACACCACTTTTATTTTCACTGATAAACTGCTTATGTTATGAGCTGTAACTAAACCCTGCATATTGCCAGGATACAGATTAATTTTTCATAATTTTCTTGTGGATCATCAGTTTTCCTCACACTCAAAATACAAGCAAATACCTTTACAGCTTTCCAGCAAAAGAAATTATTCCAGATATACTAGAATACAGCATATCTATTATATCTTTTCTTTCTTTGATTCACTGTCAGGTAGTGTACATTTCAGGAAAACAAATAGTGTTTACTATGATGCAAATTGAGAAGATATTTCCTAGGCATGGTATGAACAGAAGCCAGAAGTCTTCCAATTTTATTCACCTTTAATAATTTTTTGGTTTCAGCATTTTTCTCATTCTGACCATCTCTGACAGGTTTCAATTTATAATGTTCTTTTTAATATTCTCAATACAGCAATCAAATCTTTAGACCTTGAGGAGAAGGAGGAAATTAAGGCCATTAACATGTTAGAGAATTGTTTGATTTACTCATTATAAATTATTCTGAATCTGAGCAGCTCATAAGACATGCCCAAAGGGAAGACAAATTTTGATTGGCAGTGTCAAAAAAGTCAAGGACATAGAGAGGTCTTGCTAATAATTGCTAAGTGCCATTAAAAAATGTAGTTCGCTTTTTGTCCAGAATCACAGACAATTCTCATCCAGAATTTCCCAGCTATCAAACGTAAGATCTTAATTTATAATTAAAAGACAGATTAAGAATAAAACCTTAATCTGGTCTAACCATTCCCTTAATAAATATAAAATATCCAAACACTTAACAAACAAGTCAAGGTAGAAAAACTAACTTGATTCAACCAAAAGCCTTAGAGACAAGTTCAGAGATACAGCGAGTCCTCTACATCATGGCTTTCCACATATCCTTTATCTCCTTTTTCTCACTAAATCACAAACAAAAACATCACTTTATGTAGCCATACTTATAAAAAAAGATCATTAGTTTGGGCTTTAAACTAGGCAGCTTCTGTTTTTGTGACTGATCCCTAAACCAGTACTGCACAGGGATAAAAAGCCTCAGGATGAGAGTGACAGCCTGGCACAAAAGTGAGACTGGAAAACACATCCATATATCCCCCCCACCCCACAGTGCCCACAGGGAAAGTATTTTTCCTATCTTACCTTTCCTGTTCCAACGCCTGCGGCCTAGGTAAGGATTTCTACTCAGGGCATATCACTGTGTTCCCTGTAAAGGAGAGAAATCTAGAGATAGTCCCCAAAGTCCAAAGCCTAGCACCATGTCACCTCTGCAGAGCCGTTTGGGTGCCAGAAGCACCAGCTCTCAGCCTTCACTCACTCACATTTCCACACAGAAATGGCTTCTAGTATCTCACTGTTACTGAAAACACCTGCGTCTGTTGTCACAGAAAAACATGTGAGTTTCTAAAGGATATCAAACACAACTTTGTGTCTATTATCAGAAATACTTGCAACAAAGACAAACCCCAGATCAACATCAGCCAGTTGAACCTCATCAGAATCCCACGTTTGCCTTACAGCTCTTCGTTATTGGATGATTAACAGCATAAAACCACTGTAACTGTTCTATGGCAGGTTCTCAGTCTGAACTATGTGCTGATTAAATGCAGAAGCTTCCAGAAAAATATTAGCTAATACAAGGAAATCCTACAAAACACCCAGTTTTAAGGACAGCAAACAGCACGATGTTTTAGGTAACGTGGAAAGTCTAATTCTACAATCCCTTCACCTGAATCTGGCTAAATGCCTTACCTGAAAAAACAGGTGATGGGCCTTGCAGGTGCAACTGTGCAAATGAGCAGCTGTGACTAAATATTTGAGCCTTCCCAGAGTTTAGAAGAGGTTCTATCCTTAGTGTACCAGCCAAGGGTAACGATTCAAACATATTCAGGTGCCACAGGAATTCCGTGCCTCTGGACTGATACGTGATGCACTCTTGGACCAGAGCATTGCCACTTCCCCAAGTGCTTAATATACAAACTTTATGCATTACCTGTAACAGAAGATGAGAAAAAAAAATGATCACCAGAGAACTATTTATGTCACTAGTATTACAAAATTGTTCACTACAATGAAGATGGACTGATGGTTGTGCACATTTGTATAAGTTATTTTACTTAATTATAAAACCTCTGGCTGGGTCACCAGCTAAAAGGTAAGGAACGGTTTTTTTTAATATTGCTTCCAAACTCCCCCTTCCAGACAATGTTCACCTCTAGGAATTTTAAAGCCCTGCTTCCTTTTTTAAGCCACCCTGATGTCTATATGTCCTTCTTAAATAAATAAGGCAGCCCAACCACACTCCTGGGTACGGCACATTGCCTCAGCAACATGCCATGAACAACTAAGGACTAACGAGTGATTCTCTTCTAATTGTCAGAAACACTAGTTCAGTGATCACTGTTTAGAATAAAATGCACTTTGCAGGGAATTTCTTACGCATGGAAATTTTTAAAGGCACGTAAGATGAAAATTTTCTTTTCCCTGTAACCAAATTTTTTTCACTTATATTAGAAATACCACATCATTTTTTCAGAGCTGAAGCTTTATTCTTGCACACCACTAAAGTTACAAAGCAGCTGCAACCACTGCATCAATGTTTTTTTGTTTCATTTTCAGAAGATCACAGATAATTAACATTTTATTTTGAAAGCATTTTTTCTTTAAAAAACAATCCAGTAATCATTCATTTTTAATGTACTGAGCTAAGGATTTGTCTTTGATATCATTATTACAGACACTGCACATCTGTAAATTTGAAATGATAGGACAGCAAATATCTTCAGAAGGACAGACATTGCCTTTGAAGTCAGTGCATATATGGTTTAACATAAATGTAATTTCACAGCAAACTGCCTTTTATTGTTCGCTGTTGTTTTGTCCTGACACTCAATGTCTTGTAAAAAACATTGTGAACTTAGATATAAATAAATAATGTAATACTTCCCTTTAAACTCTTTTGAAAACAAGCGAAATGGAGACAGGCAATTAGGATAATGAACACATTCTCTTGTACAGACCTTCATGAATTCCAGTGTCCAACACACATTAAGAATCAACATGTCTGTATCTGGTGGTCAGTCTGTTCAAAGTAATGGATGGGATTTCTAGCTATTTTAAAGGCTGCAGCAAATTATCCGAATACTTTTTTTGTAGGTCATATCCTGTTTTCCAACAAGTGAAAATGTTCATAACGATGGCTTTGAACTTTCTGGGGTTTTGTTTTTCTCTTTAAGCCCTGTAAAATATCAGTTTTACCAATTAATATGGTAAAGGATAAATGATATTCTTAAGCATTCAACAAGTTTTTAATTTTGATTGAGAGAGGCATGGCTGCCTCCTGACTCTACAAAGCCTGGGAACCAAAAAGAGGGAGCCCACCGTCACAGAAAGTAGAGATTTGGCTAGTAAAAAATTCCAATTAAGATTATGCATCCCTAAGGCAAGAGTGAGTCTTCTGTCATCAAATAAATATACAGCACCATGTAACTGATCTAAGATTGATAGCTCATTTCAAAAACTTAGCACTGTATAGTTATGATATTCATGACAAGATGATTATTCCAAAAGTGTAAGGAACATAGCAAATTTCTATCAGTAAGCGTCAAGGACAAGATCATTTATAGAGCCGCCATACTTAGAGAAACTCAATCTAGGAGAACATTGCCTGTATCTAACATTCAGGAAAGAGAAATAGAAAGAGCATACATACAACCTTCAGTGAGCTCTGAATTCAGACAGAAGTAGACCATACGACTGTGATGATTAGACTGGAACAAAGTAAAGCTAGGTGTAAGAGCAAAAGAAGATGATGAAAGACAGAAAAGGATGAATGGCAAGGTATCTAAGTCTTTCAAGACACTCATGGTCTACCCAGGGAGCATGACAGAACTTGTCTGTCCATCCTCTCCTCAGAAATCCAGGAAAACATCTAATTTCCTTTTTTTTCCAGAAAAGCGTGTCATGCAGGGATGCTATTCACATATATTCATATCTCAGTACACAGAGACACTACATAATTTTTCATGAAGAACGAGAAACAAGATATTCTGTGTACCCCATCAAAGTAGTATCCAATTTATATGTCTGAAAAAAAGATATTTTTCTTTTCAGTGTTGCTCAGCTTTGCCTTGACTGGAAATTAACAAGTAAAACTCTTCTGATTTCAGCTATGTGACTCTATAACAGCAAAACTTGTTTATTAATGGACCAAATAAAACTTCCAAAATATTAAAGTTAAATATCATCCTCTCTTATGTTAAACAGTCTTGAAATTTCAGCACAAGGGGCCTAATTGTCTTTTTTTTTCCTGATAGTTATATATTGCTCCAACAGCTTTGACTTCAATTCAGTGATACCCAACTCTCATCCTGCCAGTGAAATAGTAACTGGGACCAGAATTTGATGCAACTAATGAAACATGACAAGTGTAAAAAATTAAATGAAACAAAACATTTCCTTTGATTTCATGACTGTGATCAGCTTGACATAATGCTGGTTGTCTAAACTTCCGGCAAAGTCGAGGATGGAATATGTTGGTATGTCAGGACAATTTCCAAATTTTTGAAAAACTAATCATTCTCTTCCAACATCCTTCACTGATAAAACAACCAGTAACAAGACATTGCTTGCAAAACTATTTCCTACTTATGTGTCAAAGCTGACTACTCATCGTATTACATTATCTAATCCAATGAATATCCTGTTGAGTAAGACCAAGACAAAAATTCATATTTCCTACTATAAAAACTCAATGAATATGTTCTGTGTTTTACTAATATATTTTCTCAAGAGATGCAGGGATGCATTTTCAAGCCTGAAGCAAATCATAATGCCACATCCAGTGAATACTGCAAACCAGTCCCTCTAAACACTCCTGCAACCTAAACCCACCCTTTTATTCTCTTTTTCATTTGATGCAATTGTATAAATTATCTAATGTTATGTCGAATTTTATGAATATTAATTTCTTTAAAGTCATGACAATAACCTTCATTCTCTCCTGTGCATTAATAAATGGGCTACAAGTTCCACTCTGGGTTTTAAATATTTCTCTTTGGATGTATTTAGAAGTGTTTAAAACAGATGTTTTTTTTCGGAAAAAAAAAAAAGTCCAGAATTATGCGAATAGTAAGTTTCATGGGTTTCTGCTGTGTTAGGGAGATAAAGAACAAAACAGACAACCTGTGTAAAGATGAGAGTTACACCTTTATGAGAAATATCAATAATAACTGCTTTATGTTCATGGAGACTCAGCTGATGGAGAAGGGAAGAAGAGCAAAGTCTGAACAATAAAAACTGTGCCTTAAGCTAATATTACTGCTGGAGATGATCATACAAATTAATATATTTCATTGGACAATATTTCAGAAACAAGAGACTGACCAGAATTTGATGTCCGATAAGAGAATTGAGCTATTAACATAGATTCGCATGATAATTTAAATAATGAGTAACAAACAGACCAATACCATTCAGCATTCAATTTATGTAATGTCTGAAGATAAATACGCAAATCTATTAAAAAACACAACACATATGGCATGGGGAACATCTTAGAAGCTGTAAGAATTTTCCTTACCCTGCTATTTTGGAAGAGCGATACTTTTGTTCTAGGCACACTAAAATGCAGGTATAATGCAAGGAAGCTTGTCAACACAAATCCATTTTGATATTAAGTCATGTAACCAAGGAAACAATGAATTAAAAAACTGTAACCCTGCCACTATGCTGACATTCTCACTTCTGTGAATATTGTACTTACTACATGAAACTCAGGTACAAAACTTTACAAGGACAAAAACAAAACTTCCGTGCACCTTCTGCAATTACAAAGCAAGACAATTTTTATATTCTTATTTGAGATAAATATTGGAAGCTTAAGACAGAGCAAACTTGTACAACGGAATTACCAACTCTTTATGTCACTTGATTATATATCTTTATTTAACTGCACTTTTAAAATAAAAGCCAGTAATCAAACACAATTTATAGTTTATAGGAAAGGGTTTAGTAACATCTCTCCCTCTCCATTCATTGAGGATATCGTGTCTTAAAAACACTTGTTGAGCAAAAGTTATGACTGGAACTAGGAGTAAGAAACTCTGCTTTCACTAGATGTGCTACATTGAACTAAATCTCTCTACATCTCCCACTGGTTTCAGCTGCTGCTACCTTTGAGCAGAAAAGGTTAATAAACACTTCTACCTTGTGATCAATCTGAAAAATGCAGAGTTTCTCCTGTGAAGTGCCAAAGATTATGCCATTCCACTAACTTCCGCTGCTGCTGTAAACATTTAACAACCTTCAGAGATACTCATACATTCTTCCTTTCATAAAAAGTTCTTGTTCTTTAGTGCCCTAGTTTCATGAAGGTCGATAATCAAAGCATCCAATTCATACCTTATATACTCCTGTTCCAACGATCTGAGCAATTTCTTAAGAGATATTTTTCTTTTTCTTCGGGAACGCTATTTCCACTCTATTCAGATAAACAGTTAGGGATCTAAAAAAGGGAATTGAACTTTTATGTCATAAAAGACTCATCTGAAAGAGGAATACCATTTTCAATCTTCAGAACTAGACAGAAACCTGTTTTCAAATGTTAAACTTCTATATACCTTACAATTTATGCTTATAAATGTTATAGCTCCTTTCAAAAAGTGACAAAATTCTGTAACCTAAAAGATAAGTTTCAGTTTAGTGAAATATACTCTCTATCCACCATTTATACACAGATGAAAAAACCTTCGCTAAAAATGATCAAGTTAAAATATGGAAATAATACCTTAGAAATGAAGTCACAAGATCAGCTTAAGCTACCTTTGGACTGTCTAAAACTACAGTTTATTAAAAAAGAGAAAGCCAAAATGTTAAGCATTCATAGTATATCAGCATACAGTGCATAATGAAGTCTTTTATCCATGAGTTACAGTAAAGATTTTTATAGTTTCAGTATCCAATAAAAATTTGATTCTAATAGATACCTGACACTGACTTTTTCAATAATAATACATTTCTTTCCTCCACATGATGGATATTGATTCCACATAGACCAGAATAAAAAAAAAAAATATATATATACATGTCTCCTGTAAATCTGAAAACTCCTTTAAATAAAAAGTAACCAAAACAATACTAAAATACAGCAAGATTTGTGACTACACAGAAATAAGCAAATACAATAGAAAGCTGTATTTGCTCTCATTGACTTATGTTGATAATATACATGGTTAGCAAACTCATATAGTTTTACAAATACATCTGGTGGCAATTAAATCCAGTATCACAGCAGTAAGCATAAGACCTGGGCATTCAAAATGGAAACAAGTTTTAGACTTGTTCATCTTGTCAGCCCTGCTATTAGTCTGAAGGCAACATCCCTATTCCTTTCCGTTCGAGATGATTAAAGGAACAGCCAAATACACTTGTTCCTATGATTATAAAATGATGCAGCTCTATGAGTGCCCTCTGATATCTAACAGTTTTTACATTTTCTTCTGAAAGCAAGTAGTGTAATACACGGTTTGCAACTGCAATTTCTTGGAGCTCTCATAGAGAAAGTTACTTACTGTTATTGCCAGCTGGCTAGGGATTCATGCTCCCTGGGATTTTTTTTTTGTTGTTGTTGTTCTGAAAAAGTATCTTGTCAATAAGCTGGAGACTGTGCAACTTATTTTCTCCTTTTTTTCCCCCTGTTATACTGATTATCAAAATGATACCATTTGTAATATGGAATTTATATAGGAGAAATGAACACTAGAAACTAAAGAAGTAAAAATAACCCCCTGAAACTGTAACGCTCTTTGGAGTTCTAAC
The DNA here is from genome assembly GCF_032191515.1 of Phaenicophaeus curvirostris. Lineage (NCBI taxonomy): Eukaryota > Metazoa > Chordata > Aves > Cuculiformes > Cuculidae > Phaenicophaeus > Phaenicophaeus curvirostris. The sequence goes on along the minus strand of NC_091404.1, from coordinate 18,513,072 downwards.
ATAGTAGAAATAATTAAAAAAAAAAAAGATAATATTATGATCAGCCAACAAACTGAAACAAATATATTTCTTACACCTGTATTGAAGATGAAATAATGTAAACATACATGTTTATGTATATATTTCTCCAGCCTGAGAGTCTTAACCACACAATATAATGTTACACACATTAGACGAGCTCTGCACATTAAAATAAGTAGAAAAGGAATAACGAATTGGTTCCCGTCACTGCCCGTTCTGATCACCCTAAAACCCTTCATGTTCAAGACACCTGTTGGTCCAAAATCACACAGGAAGACAGTGACAAAACTGAGGAAACACTCAAACTTACTATCTAGGTTATGTACACTGTTGAAAGTTGCATGGAAAAACAGGAGAGGATAGGTAGAATAAAATAGCTAGGAATCAAGTGTCAACACCACCCTCATTTTGCGGACTATGTTTCAGACTGACTCGCCATTCCTGGAGCGCATTAGGCACTCCTGGAGGGTATCTTCCCTGAATCTGACAAATAGCAGCTCTCGACACTATTGAATTGCCACAGACAAGAAGACCAGATTAAATTCAAAAGCAGATTCCCAGTTTAAACTAAAATACCAGCATTCATGCACCATTCAGCTCTCCCCTCTCTTCTACTTTTTGTACATTCAGTGAGCACATCACAGAGACTTTAGCTCAAGAAAGCAACCTCGTACACAAGCACAACTGGGTCCATCTTCAATAAAAGGACTGCAATAGTCTCCAACGCTTGCTTCAAATTAAAAGCCAATCATTTTTTATTTAGCAGACCTGCAACTGTGGGTTCTGTTTCCAGTTTACCTTTTCAAAGTATCTATTTATACTGGCCTATTTGAAGAAGCTAAATACATATGATGTTATGCATATCAATGGACACCGACACTATAGAAAAAGTAAGTGCTGCCAGTAGAAAAAGAGAAGCTTCAAATCATATGTTTTCCATTCCCAAGTTTGTAATGGATTTACTGCATCATAAAGTAACTCCATGCTTTGAGGAAAGATATAATAGTGCTTGTGAGCTGTTCCAAGGAAAAAATGATTATAGTGTGAAGCACTGTAATCAGTGTAACATTATATTAACTTTTATTAGTCAAAACCAAGATCATATGTATGCAGCTTGGGACTGATGAGGATACTAAAACATTTGTTGAAAGCTACTACAACAGCAGGTCAGATTTTAATACTTTAATGGCCAACTACTGCATAATGTTTCCTAACCTCAGATACTTCTCTTTGTAAACTTTTTGCTGACCTTCGAAACTGAAGATGGATCAATACCATTTTATAAGACTATAAGACTGTATGAAACACTAAGTCAATACAGTATTTTTATCACGCTCATAATATAATGCAATTCTGTACATCAAATAACCCTGAAAGCACCAGTGAAGGCTAGAAATTTTGTTTAGAGACATTAATTCAGCCAAGCACTGGCCAACAACAAAGTCACTGAACACCAAAAATTTTCATCAGCCCAAAGACAACCACAGGGGCCTTATAACAGTTAAGCTTCCAAAGCGCCCCCCCCCCCAATCAAAGGATTAAGTTAATGAACACCTAAATTTTCCAAATGAGAAACTTCAAACTTTAGAACTTTAGATCCTGTGCATGTATGATTTCACAATTAACAAGAGGAGATGAACGCAAATCCTCACAGGGAAGTTCGTTATTATTGGTAAGTTTGAATGCCTCGGGACAATATAAGGCATTGATATTTTTATTTTTCTAAAGGAAAAAAAAGCTCACCTGTTTCTTACCCTATTTATCAGAAAAAACCATGTACAGAAGTAAGGTTACTGGGGATCTGAGCAGGTCACCTTTCACATGCCTTCAACTTCATACACAGGTCAAATACCATGGAAGAAGTTACAAACATAAGAGAGGAGTCACTGCTCCAGGGACTTTCATACAGATTATTTGAAGCGTAATGATTATTTATTTACTCTTCCTGTGACCCAAACATCTAAAACCTTACATAAAGCAAGGATGAGTAACTGTAGTCAACTAAGGGAGTGGCATTTGGGGTGTCTGCTTTAAGGCTTGTCCCTCGCTCTGTTGCAATTTTCACATGAACCGTAAGCATCTTAAATTCCTAAGTATGTTTCACAGAACATTACTATAATTAGTGTTTTCTCTGCTCTTGCATCACAGTTTTCAGTTAACAGAAGAATATATTATATATATATTTATAAAATACATACACATACAACAAAGATGAACTTTAACAAATATACACGACTTGAAAAAATGTAATAGTGGAGCGGGAGAAAAGAGAAATAGGAACATTAGATTATTTGCTTTACCTCAGATCTAAAAATTAAGAGAAATATGGTGTCAGTAGGTATAATTAGCATTTGTAATTATTTCTGAAAAACCTCTTACATTTCAAGTGCAGGTACAAATAAAGCCCTTGGGATAAGAACATCTGTATGACCTTTAAGTCAGTAGGACAGCTACTGTGCAATTAGCCAAACTCATCTCACCTCCTGTAATCAAAGGTCTCTCCATCTTTATGGCAGACAGGTTTCCTTGGGCCCAGGATCCAAGCACTCAGTTCTGAATTCATTCCAACACTGGCTTCATCAGAGGGAGCCTGATATAGAAACAGGGTAGCCTAGTTGACATATCTTTAATCAGAACTATTTCCTCTGGTAGCCAAGGCATTCATCTTCCCAATTGTGAGCTGCTCACCATTCCTTTTGTAATTAACACACATATAAGCTGTACAAGTTGGAGGTATAATACCCAGCTTCAAGGGCAAAACTGTTTTATTGCCCTCAGCATGAGAAATCTGTACACATGAAATGTGTCCCTTGTAAGTGAAAGCCCCACACGCTCTATCTCTAAAGAGAAAAGTATTTCTTCTGTTCAAACATTGCTGCAAAGGCAATCTCCAAACAAGCATTCAGTTGGATCAATAGCTAGAAATTGAATAGAACAATGTCTCATGCTGCTTTATAGAATTTTCAAAAGATTCGAACCACACAAATCCAATTTTTCAAGTTCCACCACTGGGATTTATAGTCTTGTTTTCTGACTCCAGGAGAAAAACAACAAAGAACATATTCACATACTAAAACTGAAAAACTACCGTATGGTCAAACAATATCAGAGGTCTAACTTAAACCTAGATAAGAAAGAGCATTCGAAGTTTGGCTCAGGTGGTTAGGCACACTGCAGAGATCTTCAGAGATGAAAAGGGATCTTATATATGAATCTTTTTAATGCCCAAGTGCAACAGATCTAGTTCACACTTACTAAGATCAGATAACACATCCTTCAAAATGAAAATTAACAGGCACATATAGACAAAGACATTCCTTCCTTGATCTTTCAGGGGAATATCAAGCTACTAAATTCTTTCTCCATAAGCATAGTATCAATTACTTTTTATCCTATAGCATAGAACCAGGGAACAGATATTTTGTATAATAACTACTGGCCTACAAGATACATCATCTGACTTGGCTGCTTATGGAGAAAAATAAATTTGCTCCATTGCATGGAAAGGAAGATCATGAAAAAAAGACCATCAAATTGTAATTCAGACATAAAAAAATAAATACTCCTCTTGAGTGTTCTATTTTTCTTTGTGGAATATAACTTCAGGCCAGAAATTTTTTTTTTTTAGTTGATATGCTTTGGTTAGGAATATGATAGCCATGTGATCTGGGAGAGTTATTCAATCCCTGAGACAAGATGACAACAGAAGTTGAAAGAGCAATTTCACACATACCCAGGAGTCCACAGTTCCTCCCAAGTCTGATTCGGTTTTGGTGTAATCTGTCTGGTTATGCAAAATATCATGCTGTTTTCCATTGCAAACCCAGATGTTCCAGAGAGTACATAATTCCCACAACATATCATTTGTGCTGAAAACAGATTTTCAGAACAATAGGTAAGGAAAGGATATGTGGCTAGCAGAGTTGGTCCAACCACATACAGAATCACGTACCTGTCTAGCCAACTGATTTTGTCCCCAGAGAACTGCTATCTTGTATTCTACTGGAACCAAAAAGAGCCTAAGTATGGTATTCTTCTCAAAGAAAAGGCAGTTCTTTATCAAATGTGTGCCAGCATCATAGACAATCTCAGAGGAGATGAGTGAGATATTTTACCTCCTTTGAAATAATTGGGAAAATAGTTATTTATAACAGATTAAAAGGAAAAAAAGAACTAAAAATGTAACGTTTTTAATAATCCAAGACAAAGAACGTCATTCAGACAACAGAATTGTACACAGAGTTACCCATCATCTAGATCTGACTAAAGATCTCAGTCTCTGATACAAGCAAGATACACACCAAGCATGGTTTGGAGACTCTTTCTTCTCAGAAGGAATGATGCAGTTCAAACATTTAGTAATAAAGTACTGACAAAATTAAAGAAATAAGTAGGACAAGACATACTATTACGGAGAATTAAGAGAAGAATTTGGAATGCGTCAGGTTGGGATTATTATATTTAGTTACTTCAACTGACAATATCCCTTTTTTCCTGTCTTTTACATACAAGCCTAAATGCAAAAAAAAAGGCAAATTATTTTGTTGCCAGTAACAATACAGATTCAGGTTATGTTTGGCTTCTTTTTCCTCACTTATATACTCATAGTCATTGCAAGGAAGCTCAGAAAAACAATAATTTCTTGGCATCTTTTTGCCTGGAATGTCTCGAAGGAGATTCAACATTTTATAGAAGATGTGAACAAATAAGATGTCAGAAAACTTGTCAAACTTGAAAGTCTCAGGCTCCAACAGCAGAAATAAGAACAACCTACGCTTGCCTCTTATGATTAGGTCTATTGATTTATGTGTTTTGTTTTACTTGCATTTCATATTAGTGTAATATAAACACATGAGAAAGTAGTAAGGGAAAAAAAAAGAAAGGAAATAAAGGGGTTTAGCATAAACTAAATACCTGGGAAAATGAAATGCATTATTATAAGTTACTTTAAGTATGGACCAGTAAATGAAGGAATTCAGGCAGGGGTCATATTCTGTGATCGGCCAGCAAATCCATATTCAAGAGGAAGAAGAGATGCAAGAGAAGACATGCTGTGACCAAGTGTTGAAAAAGGCTTTCTATTGTCCTACCTACATCTTCTGTTTCTCCCTCTTCTCAGTGCTTTAAATCCAGAGTATTTGGAAGCATCATTCCTCATGCTTCCTCTCTCCATTCCTTAACTTTTATCCACCTGCCCTTTGCCAAGTAAGTACTATGTAGGCTTCAAGATCTGCAAGGTGATCCACCAAAAATTACTCTGTTTCTTGATCAATAGACTATATATTATACTCACAAGAGATACTTTATCTCTGCTAGCCTGAAGGAAACTAGAGGCAATCTTCTCTAATGGAAGAATTGCTTTCTTTCTTGAAGAAGGTGCCACCTGAAAGTGATAAGCCAAAGTTCTTGCTAAACTTTTGGTCTTATGTGAGTGAACCCAGCTGGCATTCACGTATTTTATACTTGCCCATTGAAGTTAATAACAAATCAGTAAGACCGAATTGGTATTGCTTGTAATTATTATAAGGTGATGCAATTTAAATAAACAGGACGTCAAGGAAACAGTTCCAGAGTTTCTGCTGTAGAAAAATCTTATTCCAATGTCTGAAAAGTAATCAAATTTTCTACCTCGAGTTCATTCAAGGATAAATATCAATCATTCTGAGACTTATGCCAACTATAGTATTTTTCAAAATAACAGGTTTTTGTAACACACACACAAGAAAAAACCCTACAAAGTTATTCAGATAGACATCAATATTTTGTTCTTAATACCCTTTTAAAATTAAATGCAATATACTACCTAACTTTTGACTTTTCAAAATATAACAGAAATATTTGTAAGTTGAATGACAGATGGCTAGAACTGAATTGACTTCTATAACCAGAGCTCTGCTCCCTTGGTAGGTATATATGAAAATGGAGTGCACTTATGAATGTCAAACTCTGCTTTCTTCCAGAAGCACAATACTTTGTTCTGGAAGTAAAATCAATACCTTTTCAAAGTACACAGCTGCAACACTAAGGCATTACTGTCTTCAGGTTGCAACGCAATGATTTGCAAATATTTCTGTACTTTAATTTCTGAAATAAAATACTGGTTTTTTACTGCTATATGTATTTAGAGCTCTAATGGTCTACGCATGTAAGCCCTGTGCCAGTGCATCAAACCTTAGAGATATGGTAATGCTGGATTATAATCACCAAAATAGTAATGACAACAGATTTCCATTTCCACTTTTCTCCAACAAAGTTTCTCACATTTTCGTCTGAAATAGAGTATTTCATTTTTCAATTACTAATTTAGGATTGGATTTTTATCTTTTTCTCTCACTAAGATTATTTGAACACGATCCCCAAGTAACACTCTCATTTCACCGTTACAAACTGGATATTTTCAGTTATTCCAGCTACAAGCTGCTAGGCACTACAGCTGTGTAAAACATACATTTCCTCATTAAGATAGTGGTGATATAATTAACATTTAAACATGTGAATATGTAATTTGTTATGAGTACAGGGATTAGTTATCTGGCTAAAACCTCATGAATGCATATGAAAACAGTGATTACCTAAAAAGATACCTTGCGGGTTTCTAATGTAAATGCATATTACTTGGAATAACATGAAATGGAGTTTGTTCCCTTAAGATGTAAAGTTGCTTTTCCCAGTACTGTATTGTTCCAGTACTATGTTTATTATCACTTTTTTTTGAGGAGGTTGGATGATTCTCTATCAAATCTTGTCAGACATTCATTATAGTTGCATCTGTAACCACCAGTAAAAACATATCTAATACTTCTAAATGACATTTACAATCCAGGTGTCTAGTATGTCAAAGCAAAACTCCTTGTCTTAGCAAAACTTTCCAACTTTTCTTAGATAAACTTTCCAAAGTCTAAGTCCCTTGCCATTTAACATCTATAAAACAGCTTGCATGGAATAACACCGCTTCCTACAATTAAAATTTAATTCAAACTTGAAAATATGAATTTTGTATCCTCTGCAACCATGTGCATAAATGATGACTTAGATTCCACATTATGGGTGGATTTTGACTGGGAAATAAGAAATCTGAAAGACTGAGCATAACCTACAATGGAGTTTCAAGAAATAAGACTGGAACTGAATTCAAGGTGAACCAAACCCACAAACCAGAAATATCAAGAATCATCAGATGTTATTTTGGATGTTAAATAAGAACAGAGAACGAGTGGTGTATGAATCTCAGAGTTGAAGCTTCTCCTTCAGGTTTCTGCCTCTTGCTCTGACTCTGCTCTGTCCAGGAGAACTGGCTCAGCTCTCCGGTAACTACTCCACTGAAACTTGGCCTTCAGATGGAAACAGAGCAGGGACATAAGTGATGTCACTAGCAGCATAAATCAGTACAATATCTCTAGTGCTCCACATCCTGCGATTTCACGGTGAGTGATGAAGTCTATGAGATCTTAGACACCGTAACACAAAAATGAGCAACAGCATTATTGCCAGATACAATCACCCAATACCATTGTTGCTCTAAATGGTTCACAAATGGATTAAAATGATCAACATTAATTTATTTTGTGCATTCCACTACAAGGCTGAAAGCAATTTCTGTTGTATAAATACAGAAACTGTGGGTAAGAAAATAGGATATATATAATATTTCCACTCTCACAGTAATATTATAAGACATCTGAAGCTGGTAGACCTAACTACTGTTCAAATTGCATATAAATTACCTCTTTCCAAACATTTGATGGGAATATACCTTTGAAATGTTGTTGCAGAAGACCTTTCAACTATTTGAAGCACAATTACAGCTGAAGGAAGTTCTCACCATTTTAAGTGAGAAGCAGATATTGGACAGTAAGTGTCTGATCAGGACTCTCAGCCAAAGACTTCTGTTAGGATACATGGGATTACACTCACATCCATTTCCCCTAGGATCTCTACTTTATTTGTGACAGTAATCAAAATATGTATGTAAAGGATTAAAAGTGCTTTTCAAGGTTACTGCAGAAATTACAGCTTGTCAGAAGATGGTGCTGTTAGGCCATTTTTATCTAAGAAAATTACTTTTAATTACAAAAATAAGTTCAATCTGTGTGGAAACCCAAAATTGTTGATTGGTTTAAAATATGGTATTTTTTAATAAATAAATTATTTTGCATTCTGTTAAGGCAGAGCTTTGACCTTGAAATACTTAGCTAAGTGTGTACTGAAGCACTTTCTGAAATCTAGTCTCAACAACATGGGACTGAGTTTTGTTTCTGAAAAATAAAATATCAGGAGCAGAAGTATTCTGCCTAAGCCTGGCATAACGTGCAGAACTTCATACATTACTATTTTTCCTCATTACTGAATACATTACAGGTAAGCCTATTAATACTTGCGTATTAACAGTGAACTGAACTGCATGGACTGCAAGACCAAGGTCATACAGTTATATTAAACACGCGAGGATCTAAGCATCGTAGAGGGCATAAGAGGGAAAAACAAGTAGGGAAAATTTCTGTTACCACATAAATATGAACAAGAAAAAAAACTTGTGAAAAATGTATCAATTGATCTCCAACCATTTCTCTTTACTATTTGACTGATATAGAAGAATCATTACTTTTCATGGAAGATTTCAATAAAGAAAGGTGAAACCTGATCGCATACTCTAGGATGGGTATTTATAGTTTTTACTTCTAACCAAGCACTTGAAACATATTTTCAGTTGCCTTACTGTACAAAAGCACTACCTTTAAGCTCAACCTCAGCCACCTACAGTTAAAATAAAGTATTCACATTAACAGTCTGATATTGTTGATGGTGAGCGACTGTCAGTACAGCTGAATTTAAGACCAGATGAGGGAACATCTGTTTAACAGACTTTTGCCTTAGAGTATAGGAAGTGGGCACTTAGAGAAGGAAGCAAATACAGTCTGGTTCTTTCCATGGCTCTCTGCAGGTTAATCTGAACATTTCACTTGCTTGTTCTCTTGGCTCAGTTGCTTGGAAAGTTGTTCAGTATTGGAAAAGAAATAAAATGACAATGAAGACGGCTTATAGAACTAAGCAGTGTCTTCTTTCCCTCCTGTTGGAATAAGCAGCTTTGAAAATTACATTTAAGACGTTACATAATACTAACAAGCAACGAGGTAAAGGTACACTATCTTAAGATGATGTCTCTCAATTTTGTATTTGGCTCTTTATCATTCTAATTTGAGCTTATGTCACTGCAACTTTTTAAAATAAATTAATTAAATAAAAAGTTAAGTAACACAGGCCCATGCTAGGACTTGCCAGTAGGTCTTATGTGAACATCTGGTGCGTTGAAACACTTTCTATCACATTACCAGCAAGGCCTTTACTTTTGAAAAAATCAAGTACAAGATGGCTAGAGAACGCAAACTGAAAAGACCGGGGTGAATAAGAAGAATGTGAGGGACCATTTCCCATGACATCTATGCTTTTATAAAAACAAGAATTCTTACACCAGAAAGGAAGAGCAGTCAAAGCTTTGCTCAAGTGCTTTGCCCAAAAACTCTGACATCATCCTATAGCTCTCTTTAGAGAACTTCCTCTTTCATTATGTCCTTCGTTTAATAAAATTACATTTTTCACAGTGTTTTCTTTCAATTGTCCATTTCAACTATCTAAACTGAAAAAGTTCCTGGTCACTCACCTGCAGATTGGCGGGGAAAATGGCGCTGACCTTGGCTGCTCCTTAGGAAATGCTGCAAAGAGTACAATTAATACCTCCCCCAGGGGTTTTCTTCACTTGGAAATCACAGCAAGTTAAACCACAACCTTGAGAAGTCACTTAGGAGTGTTTTCTAATTGAATGTAATTGCCAAGTGAAACCAAATCCTTTGAGAGGTTTCAACATTAACACAGCACCTCCAACTGCTTAGTCACTCCTGACAAAGTGTTGATCTTCCTCCCCATGGTATTACAAGCCATGCAACATAACAGTATATCAGTTAGAACAGCAGGATATTATTTCTGCTTCTGTCATTTATTCATAACATATTATTGAGGAAAACAATGTGTGTTTTCCTAAGCTTCTTCACTTGTTTTAAAGGAAATAATAACTGTGACCTACCGTGCAGGGCAACTGAAGGACACAACCCAAATATGAAAAAAAAATGCTGAGATAAGAGCTATTAAAGAAGCTCAAGTATTTATTAGAAGAATTTGCAGCAAATACCATTTTTCAGAATTACAGAAGTTCCTTACATGGCATATGGTTGGCAGAAACTAGAAAGTATGTTTTCTATAAATTTAGCTTATATACACACAACACTTTTTCCCCATTCATCTGCTGATACACTTTTCTTAACAAGTTAACAACTTAGTAGAGCTTGGAGAGTTTCAACAGCATCAGCTACATCCTGAAGAGTAACGTTAAAGGCCTGTCCTTTTTCTATTAAGAGATACAAATTACAATATCAAAAAGAATGTAAAAAAAAAAAATCACTTTTTGCAGTCTTTGCACTCTGCCTGCCGTGCAACCCACGTTCTTGATCTAACAAAAGCTAATGACAAAGTTAGGAGTTAATACTCCAGCAGTCATGCAGGTGATGGGTTGGACTGAAAGGATGAGCTCTCATATTAAACAAGAAAGGGAGGAGGAAAATGAAAAAGCTGATAACACATCCAGCTTGTTATATTAACTTCAGCAAAACCCAAAAATGAAAGTGAACTAAGACTAAAACCAGTGGCCCAGAGCACAGGGAATTTAAGTAACTCAGAAGCAGCTAAGGCTCTCTGCACTTAATGAAAAAGCCACTGACCTTGAAGAGTGATCCAAAGGACCTAATTTAGAAGGACTGGAAAAACAGAAAGGTTATGAGGCAAATAACCTATTTCTTCCATAGCAGGACTTCTGAATGATGCCCTGGCTGAATGTAGCAACTTGGAATACGGAAAAGCACATACACACATAAAATAAAAGAAGAGGCAAGAAGTAAAAGTGAAATAATCATACATTCCATGACTTTTCATCAAATTCCCTTCATGTGTCAAGCAGATTGACATGAACAAAGCACAGACTGAGGACAGTTAAAACATCTCAGATTTAAAACTAGCATTAAAGTCCTCCTCCCATCCTACAGACTGGATGAGATCCGTTACCTAAGTACATCATGTATGTACCTACAGTGATAGAAAGATGAAGAGCAACTGACTGAAGTACATTTAACATACAAGTCCAATATCATACATATTCCTTGGAGGTTTTATTACATTATTTCATTGTTATATTATTCAAAGTTAGTATAACATAACTTAATTAGTGAAGTAGAAGAATTTGCTTTCACTTGTTGCAGTAAAATTATTTATTCATTTAGCTTAAAGCTCCTTGTGTTTGAGCCCATATATGATTTAACACAGGCTGACTTTGTGTCATGAAAATCTAATGCCGTAATTCAGCTCTACTAGTTCATCACATTAAGATATTCCATCTGGTATTAATGAAGAAAAGAAAGATCATGCTTATGTATAAATAAGCTTTCCCTATTCTTGCTTATTTCCTTTTTTTCCCTAAGCATTTGGATACACTGGGACAACAGAGAATTAAGCTGAGAGATAGAAACCAAGAATTACACTTTTCTTTGTGGGAGGACCCTCTAATGACCACTGACAGTAAGGCTAGATGCAGGATAGGTCCCTTTGCTTTTGCCTCGCTGATTATTTTTCATCATTATTTCTGATAATTATCGAGACTAATGAAGCACATCACCCTGGCTGGTAGCTTTGAAATGGAAAGATTATTGTATATCATCTATAACCTGCATTTAAACACAGTAACCTTGAGTAACTGCTGTGGCAGAATAAGAAAAAGTTTCCCGTTCGTGTTATAGGAGAGAGTGGAGCTCCGGGGATGCCCCATTCCTGAGGGAACAGTGTTTACCACAATTCCCAGTCCTTCCAGGCAGGTATGAACTGAAGCAATGGTGATTACTTCAGGACTGGGAAATAGAAAGGAACTTAGACAAGTGCTTCAACAAAAATCAACACCTTTTGTACTGGAAGTCTGTATTTCTGTCATGCATCAAATCAAGACAAAGGAAGACTGAAACGATAATGTATTCATCTTCATAAGTCATTTGGCAGCTGCAAATACACAGGCATGAGTATTAGTGAATATTTGCCAGCCTTTTACATCAATATCTTGTCTTTGCTCCTGTGCTTCAACTTAGCTCAGCTTAATGGTTTTTGAGAGCCTTTTCTTTTGTGTTGAAAGTACATTCTCAATCTGATCGTTTAGTACAGAAGCCTAGATACTGCAGAGTAAGTTTATATTTGTCTCAATCATAAGAATACTGATTTCATTTGGAACAATGAAATATTTCTTTCAAACTAAGACGTGTCCCTTAAAAATTACTTCATCTTTTCTCCTTCTAGCAAATCCCTTCCACTCGAAGAGCTCTTGGGGACCTTATACTCAAAACTTTGCATTGGAAGAGTGGGAAGCAGTACTTTAGTATGTCAGACCTAAAATCTCCATGTTTAAAATATACATGTATATTTTAAGAGTGAATATTCTAATTTGAGTTGCACGAGCTACAATAGGTAACGTATATTTCTACATTCTCACATCACAGACCTCTCTCTGAAGTCAGAAAGGCAAACCAGTGCGAAGGTATCTCATACGCCTTCTAGCTGGTAAGCAGTCAAATTAAGGAGAGATGTTCAGAGAATGGGGAATATCAGGTTCAAATGTATAGCTAATTACTGACAGGAAAGAGAAATCAGTAAACATCAAACATTTAGTTTTATATTTGCTAAGTAGGAGTCTCCATACTTTGCAGAATTAGTTGCAGGTCAACAGTAAAGAAGTCCAAAGACCATGCTAAACCTGGACAGATAAAGACAGAAAGTTCTTTTCTCCAAAAAAAAGGCATAAGCCTCTCTGAGGGAGTTAAGTAGAAAGCAATACAAAAGTTTACTTTGCTTGTCTTCCATTACAAGCAAGTTTCTCGGTTTTTGAATGCCAACACAGTCTATGCTTCCTGAGCAAAAGAACCCAACAAATCTGATACAATGCTTGCTAACAGACTGCTGGGAAAATAATTTGTCAAAAAAATCTATGGTACAAACAAAACTGAATATTATTGCCTTCACACTTTTTGTCCTCATTTCCAGCAGTGGTTGACATCTATCCTAAATACAAAATGATCAGATATTACATGGGGATTAAAGTCTGATTATCTTTTTCTAGAGATTTCTCCCTATTTATTTCTCAATCTGGTCAATTCATTAAAAACCAACACAGACTGTCATCTCCAATAGTATTTGTGCCACTTGGGGGTATATGACAGTTCTGATAAAAATTAATTGAAGTTGAAGCTATTAACATACGTTTGGATTGACTTTTCTTATCATAGACCACAGCTACTTGAGCACATTAATTACATAGTTGATCTTTCTGAGTACAGGAGGGAAAACAGAGTTGTTCATTCAACACTATATACCTTGTACACTGTCCATTCAGGAAAGTATCATTGAATGTTAATTCTAATGAGAGAGAAAGCCAACTTTGCTCAAGAGGTCATATTTTCAAACACGGTACATGTTCTGCTTAAGCAAAAGAAATTATTTCAGGAATACAAAGGCAACCAAATGCAAGATTAGCAAACATAATGATTAGGAGTTGTATAAATCCTTCAATAAGTTATAGAATCAATTACAAGACACACAAATGTTTAGTCAACTATTTAGATTCCCAAGGAAAACTGCATCTCATTAAGAAAAAACAAGCGATGCGCAAAAAAACCCACAAAGCAAATTCCCAAATATTGTTCTTAAGAGAGTTTGGGAACAGTGATTCTGAAAAAAACCAATTCCAAATCTTGCAACTCATAGTAGATGTCATCCCATGGAATATCTGTTGTTTACATGTGACCAACTGGCTTGAACGTGGTTTCGTGGCTGTATACTGGAACTATGGCTATTGTCTTTCTAAAGAAATACTTACCCTCAAAGTATTTGTTGGCTAAATTAGAAAAAAATCTAACAAACTAAAGATTAATAGCCGATTTTCAATTAGGTTCAAAACCGAGTTAATATATGTCATCCACTGAACGAAGTTTATCATGTCACCAAAGAATAATTTCTTGCCTTTCTATTTCCAACGGAGTAAATCCTATTTTTGCGTGTGATATTGTATGAGGGAAATCTGGGCCATACATTCAGATCCATTCATCAACCTTCTTTTTGTAAGTTTTATATGCTGTAACAACAGAAACGTAGCAAACTTCCAAAGCACGGGTCAACTGACTATTTACCACAGAGAACAAATGCACAGCATTCAGTGGTAAAAGCCACAGCTTTCTACTGTATAAAAAGAGTATTTGATCAGAAGTACTGAACAGAAACACAGAAGTCTAAGAGTGAGGAGAAGATTCTTTTCAAGTTCATTCCTGATTAACTGAATCTCTTAAACAAATTGTTAAAAATTGGAATATGGACAGGACATCGTGGTGTGCCATGTACTGCAATCCCTCAATGGCAAACAAACAAGTTAGCTCTTATTTTCCTCCAGTCTTCTTTTACTTGGTTCACTTGCAGGTTCAGCGATTTTAGGAGTTGAAAACTGAACTATTCCTTTTGCAAGTCTAATTCCTTACTTCTGTCTGATGTTAGAGTTGCCAGAAGGCAATGTTCAATTGCCTACCCATTGTCATATATAAGATGGCTGGAGTAGAAATCACACATTATTTTTACTGTTGAAATATATAAAAGGCATAATTACTGCCCTAAGAAGTTTGAAGTAAGATTCAAATAATCAAGGAGCACAGGAACAAGACAGGCAGAAATATTCCTGTACTGAGACAGTGTGTAGATGGCTAAGCCAGTGAATTAGGTCCTAAAATGGGACTAAAAATAGATTATAACAATTATTATTATTTAAATACGGCCTTTAACTGCTTCTACTTGCCAAAAGGTGCCGTTTCTTTTAATTCATTTCTGTATCACTGTGTACTCCCAAATATATTTTTCCTTCCTTAGAAAAATATCTCACAATAATAAGGAGACCTTTTCACAGATCCCACAAAGTTAATTGAAGCAAGGTAAGTACTAAAGTTAATTTAAGCAAAGAAAGCCCAATACCAAGGTGAAGTCATCTTCACTTAGGGTTCATATTTAGTAGGCAGTCAACCTAACAACACTACTAAAGGGAATAAAATTTGGTGTGTCAGATTTAATGATACAGAAAGTAGAGAGATGGTATTAAAATGCAGTACAAGTATGTAATCTGAGACAGTTTATGAGCCCTAGGTTTTATAACTCATATTCACCTATATGATCGGATGCTGTATATTATAATGCAATATTCAGATGTTCAGAGCAAGGTTGTGACACCACTGTATAAACCTTGTAATGCTTTAGTCTCCACAAGGTAAGTCTTCATACACATTGGTTTATACTTCTAAAGCTTTTATGAAACATAACCTTTTACACTAAATGAAACCAAAAAACCAAGATCATGACAGCCTTAACAAATGGATTTGGCTTTTTTCTTTTAATTCTTTTGATTTGTCTGAAAATCTAAGTCTGGCATAGTCACCTCACTCTGCAGCTCTTTCCTAAACCATAATTTTGTTGTTTTTCTCTTCCTGTTCTTAATCATATAGTTCTCTTTCCTCTGTGCTTCAAGTATGACACTTTTGGTCATCTCTTCTTTCTCCTTTCCATATTACAAATTAAGCTTTATTAATAGGTTTGACTTCTGCAGATCCCTATCCCCTTTCTTCAGACAAAATCTCTGCACTTCTTAAGGCTTAACACACCGCATTTAATTAAAGAATAATTAATGTGGACCATCTTGAAATAGCCGCATTTTCAGTGTCTATTAAAAGCCCTTAACTTATTCTAGTTCTAATATCTTTAGATACTTGATTAAACAGTAAAGAAAGGAATGTCTGTTCTCATATACTGAAATGATAGACTGCAGATTAGCAAAAGCAAAGAATGCCAAATTTCATCTTCATTATATTACAGCATTTAGAACTGTGCATTTTCTCTTTAACAATGAGGTAATCCATTTGCCACTATAATATTTGGTATTTTGCAGAAAATAACATAAAGGACAGATTCAGCCTCTCAGCATAAGAAATAACTAAATACATCACTGTACATAAACTAGATTAACCATCATAGATTAATGAGCAAAATCTGAATAAATCACGATAAACCAAACTGGAGGAGACAGGGTTTTCAAATGTTCCTCATAGAGGAAAAAATATTAAGGACACATGTAAGTAATTTTTTTTATTTCATTTTCTTTTCTCAAATGAAGGTGGTTGTGTTCTTCCCCAAGTTTCTGCGGGTCTAAGATGACGCTGTCTGGACAAACACATGGAGCATCAGGATACAGCATCATCCTGTTATACGAAAGGCCCTGATATGACCAGTCCTAGCATCAAAAATTTCCCTTGCAAAACATTTTCTAGGTGTCAGCCAAATGACCATCGAGTAGGTTTGGTCTTCCCTTAGGCAAAAACGCAAACCAGTGAGATCCATAGTGAAAATTACAGGGTTTGATAGGCTTGTCATTAACGTGTGCATTTTCTGAAAATGCAGTTTTAGCATTGGGATACCATGACTCAAGACAGAAATTTCACAGTAGGCCAGAATTCTCTTCAAGTCTGTAGAGCAGCCTTTGAGCCAGTCGCTGACCGGGAATTTCCAGAATTTAGATGGTGAATGATCATTTTGTTAGGTGCCAAATTATAGTCTGCATGTTTTTCAAAAATTTACGATGAAAATATTACATCTGATACGTACACTTTTGCATCCTCACATTCCTTTGTAAACTATATCTTTAGCTGAGTCATGAAAAGAGATGCTGAAGGCAATTAAAAACAAGGAAATAATTGTTTAAACTTCTGCTTTTATCTTGGGCTTAATTTGATGGCGCTTTTTAACTTATTTTGTAATTCACAGAGCTGTTCCTCCTTTGCTTCACATATATTGCTGTTGACATTTAGAGATGCATAACTATCTCTAAAGCATAAAATATTCAACCTCTGATTTAACAGAAAGAAAAGACTTAAAAATTAAAAAATATCTATGTGTAATAATACACTGTGGTCAACATCTATGCTACTCATTCCCAGGTCTGCATTTAACCTTTGAAAGAATTAAACTTTTAGATATTGTACTAAAACTGAAGTAGTCTATAAAATTATCAGAATGTCTGTCTGTACTGTGATTATTAATTACTTACTAGGAACTTATATTCCCTGAAATTTCAGCACTTATTGACCAACAAGATTTCATTTCTTTTATTCACGATAAAGAGAATAGGCCTGCAAGTGCAACGTAAAAAAGTAAAAAAAAATCAAAAGTGATATGAGATAATCATTAATTAATGATGTAAGTATTCACAGATTATTAAAACATCATTCAAATTGCAGCAAAGAAACAGAGCTGAGTAGCTGCTCAGTAAAATATGCAAGTGTGAGGCAATTTTCCTCCTTTTCCTATATGTCCTACTTTTACGAAGATGCAGTAAACTTCAATACATTCAAAATACCCTAAATTCCCTTTCTATTTTCCTGTTCTGTCATCCACATATATGTCTCAGAGGGAAAATCAGCTGATGATCTGTATCTCCAAGCGAGCATTCAATTACTCTCTTCCCTCTGGATCGCTTGTCAGGAGCTGTGCAGCGACAGAAGCGCTCCTGCGATGCACGTCTGAAACACTTCTCCAAACACTGATCAAAACACACAGTTTACAGGCAGCTCCTCACAGTCCCACTTGTGTGATCCAAAGCCGTGATATAGATGCATAAAGCAGCATTTACTCCTATCATGTCATGTTATTAAAGTATTTTTCTTCAGTTCTTAACAGGATCGCTCAGTTTCACTCCCTTCATGGGAAAAGTGGTTTTACTTTCAGCAAAACACAGTATCTTTCTTTTAATTGTTACTTTTTATGAGGAAAACGGATCTTATTTTAAAAAATCCCAGAACAACCATCTCCTAAGACTGCTGAAATGAAATAAAAGTACTTCCTCTGAAACAACAGCAAAATTTATGTACAGCATTTCTGACACTTCTGTTCAGAAACCAGCTTCACCAGCCTGGCAGAGATGTGGTGTTTGAGACATCAAGGAACAGCACTGAGAAACAAACCAATCCCCTCAAAATAAAAAGAAAGAAAGAACCGCCCTGCAGACTAAACAGGATAAGAACAAAAGGTATGAAAAAAATCACATGAAGACACAGGGAATTACAGAGAAGGTTAGGGCTGATTTAGAGCTCTGCGTATGCTGTTTATTATACATACTAAAAAGTTCCATCTTCTTTTGGGATTCTTTGTGATTGATAACTCCTTATTTCTCTGCTATGAAAGATCAATTAAGACCGAGTCTAGCTTGAGGTTTTTTCCCCTGTTTCTTGAACAGAAGCGCTGATTACCCTGCCTCCCCTCCTGACCCACCACGAGCGCCTGCATCACAAACACCATTCCCGAGCACGTCCCAGTTCCTCAGCTCGGGAGGTGCTGAAAGCAAACGCCGTGCTCTGCCAGTGGGTGCAAAACTACAGCAAAGCTATCGCTACGGCCAAACGGCGTGCAGTCTGTCTAGGCTGTACACACTAAATAAAAATCGGGCTCCAGGGCAAAGAGCATTTTTTCTTGCAGATGGACTAAGAACAACAAGAAGGCATAATGGTGTGGGGGCACATGACAACCAGTGGATAGAAAACTCGAGCCATTTCCTGATCATCCCAATTATTAATGACCACCCGGCAGTCAGGCCTGTGGCATACGAGTGTATATGTGAGAGTTACGAGGAACAACCAAGCACTAGTGAAAAGGGTAGCAGCTCTCAAGGGTAACTTAGTTGTGGGTTTTGTTTCAAGTAAAAGTAGTAATAACACAAAAGACATCCATTTTCGATTTAGTCAGCTCTACAAAGAATCAAAGAATGGGTTGGAAGGGACCATCAAGATCATCCAGTTCCAGCTCCCCTGCCATGAGCATCAGGCAGAGTCTGCTAGCAGCAGAAGGCTGTGCTTTGCTTTAAGTAAGTGTTTTTCTTGCCTTGAATAGAAAAAAAAAAAAAAAAAAGCAAATTCACAGAGCTGGCAGAATTATTAATAAAATGAATTATTTCTTTAATGTAGCCTAATATGTTGCCATCATCTCTAAATTCTTAGAGACAAATAACTCCCATTTGTTTTTATTCTTTCTCACCTATTCTAATAGGAGTATGGCTTTGCTAGGAAACTGATGTGAGCCCTGTTCTGTGTTGAGTAGACCTCAACTAAAATTACTATTTTAAAATCACTACTGTTCTTTGGCATAGCTCTTGCTTCAAAGTTGAAGTCCTGTGGGAAACTGAAGGGGGACATGAAGTATACAAAAGATATCAGAAGAGGGGCAGTTATAAAAAGGTCTAGATTAAGATACTGAAATGATTCAGATTAGAGTGGGAATGTTTTTCATGTCCTATACTATGGGGTTTTTTATTTTTATTGTAATAAATCTATTAAGAGCGACAGCAAAGAATGACAGAAACTGTCACATTTTAATATCAAATCCTGTCCGCTGGCAAGCTGACTTTATGAAGAAAAAGTCCTAGAACTATTATTTTTTCCTTATGTAATTACTACTGAGGAAATTAATGACGCAGTGTCGTTCTGAATCAGTGTTATCTGTAGCAAAAAACTACTAGAATTCTTACAGACTGTGAGCGCAGTAGATTCAAATATTGCTTTTCCAGGCATCTGCTATTACTAAGGGAAAGATTACCTGTGAGCATCAGGATGCATAATCTTTGGCCAACGTCGTTTAGTATTTCATCTACTTTGGGGCAGTCTTCACCAGATGCAGACACAGAAGTTCTTTCCTTTAACAAGAATTCTCTGGGAGCATCTGTCGGAGAAGAAAAACAAGTGGTTATTCACTAAGATTTACAGTTAGCAGCCTATAGGAAATAATCACTTTTGCAGTACAACAGCTGAGCATGGAATTTTAAGAGGGGCTGCATAATTGACCAATAGCAATATCTGAAATAACACTGCTTAGGAAAAGATTAATTTAGTCTCATGCAACAGGGCATAATTCAGCCCTAGAGGCATCAAGAAGGCATGTTATCTTACATCCAGCTTTGCAGACTGCACTTAGTGGTATTATGGGATATTTCTGGTTTTGCTCTGAAGCATATAGTATTAGCCACTGCCAGAGGCAGAATATCAAACATTTATCTGCACCTATTTGCTTCATAATGAAGGACTAATTCAATTTTATAACAATAGGAGAGGCTAGCAATGAGTTGGAATCAGCCAGAGGGGAGAGTACTGGAGGCTCGTGCGCGTTACTGTAACAAAAGCGGCCGCCTGGCTCGGCTGCTCCCTTGGTAGGATTAAGAGTTTTGACGCTTACCAATGCATTAGCCTTGGCAGACTTTGAATGACACCTTATATACTTATTTAAACATAAATTTCAAGTTCTGGACTCCGTTTCAAAGGGCTAAGAAGGTTGACTTAGTGACAGTATAGGATATGAAGGTATTGTTTGCTATTTCCATAATACTCTTATGGTTTGAAACCAAGTTCTGCTGTGATTTTTCTGTTTGAATCTCAACACAGGACCAGTTTAGGTAAGAAAATTTGCTTCCTTGTTGGGGTGATAAGAGTGTTAAACGACCCTGAAAGATAAGCTACAAGACACTTTGCTTCTCATTCTCCTATGAGACTGCTGCAAGATTTCATTATTTGAAAACGACGAAACTTGACTAAGAGGACAAGTTTCAGCTACTGAAATAAATTAAGCTTCATGTAAGCCCTAGTGAATTATAAGAAAAAGAAGCTGTATTTGACACATTTCCTACTTGAATATGAAAATCAAGCATATAACAATTGAAAAGCATGAACTTTTACTAACAAAGAAAACCTTCCAACTTGTATGCCTACTTTGGGAACAAGTTCATGACTTCCTTCATCTTCTGTCACCCCAAGGCTGTGGCCTGACATTGCATTCATCAGAACCAATAAATAAGACTGTGCTTGCAACAAAGCTGAACACGAAAGGGGAGAAGAAATTAGAATTTGCTCTAAGAATATCTACTTATTATTTTATAAATTTTTAGGTACCAATAAATGATACTGAAGTTGCAATTTTGTATTCTCGCATTTTAATTTTATATCAAATCATGGAAATTTTCATTTGTTACAAAGTTTTATAACAAAAACAATATCTACACTTATGAATGTAATGAAAACCAATAATCCATTTAAAATTTTGTCAAAGCATGCAACTGTGCAGCTTTGTATACATTTTAATATCAGTATTATTATTAAGAACAGAAGACCTGTCAAATAATAAATCTGAGCATTCTTAAGAGTCGATTTTTAAGAACTGCTGCATTGTATTTCAAAATCATGTTCTCCAATAATCACATCAGACTCTGCTTTCAATTCAATAGTCCCCCTTGAAAATCTGAGAAAAAACGATGAAATTCCACACAAGCTACTCTGTTGTAAAAAGGAGGAAGGAAGCATTTCTCCCACATTGCTGAATTATTTATATATTGTTCATCTCCATTGATCTCCAACTTCTTCAAATTTATTTGCTAGCTGATGTCCATTTCTGCACCATACCGGGCACTGCCACAGAGTACAATGCTATATAGAGCTTCCTTGCTGGTTTTATTGACTATAATTAATATTCAAATACATATTTCATGATGACGTTCTATGCATGACTCTCTAGTGTTGTATCTGCAGCCTGGCTTTGGTCCAGAAACCTCAGTTCTATCAATCTTCTACAAAGTTGAGAATTGTGTGTGTCCACACTTATATAAATAAAGGAAACGGAAGGGAAATCTCAAGGAAATCATCATTAAGGATTCAAAATGAAACCCCATCCACTTTTTTTTAGTTACTCTTACAGCAAATTACTTGCTGCCTTGTTGGGTTTGAATGGCGAAGCTGGTGCAGCTGCTGCAGCAAAGTGGGAACCCCTGACATCCATCCCACGTCCACTCCTGCTCTCATTCTTTCTGGGAATACATGTGATTTTAGGCTGCCACAATCCAAGGAGCAAACAGTCTCAGCCAGAAGCAGCTAACTAGCTGCCACACCCACTGCGCTTCAATCCATGGGCAAAAGCATCAGGCAGGTTTCTTTGCTCATTCTCTGATGTTCTTCTCTGACACGTTCAAAAGGCAAACAGACCACCTCATTTACTCCACATACAGTTACACTTTTCCTGCATTTTTTTCAAACTGCAAATTGTATATCTTGCAGGCTCCTACAAGCGCAGCAAACCTTGTGGGAGTTCATCTATCGGCAAGATGTACTTCCACATTTATAGGAAAAGATTTAACCATATTTGTGTGCCACAACAAGTAAGCGTATCCTCAATAACTTTGCACAATCAGGAGCCCAGAAAAATCACTCTGTCTCTCTAAGACTTTTGGAGATGCCCTGGGGCTTTTTTTAATCTTAATAAGAAAAGAGAAAAAGCCCTATGAAATTCAGTTAACACCTCCCAGTCTCCTGTATAATTTCATAAACACGAATTACACACGACCCTTTGCAGAAAGCTGTTTTTTCTCATCTATTGGGAATGATATCAGCTTATTTAGCTGCTATGAAAGATGAAATTTGATACCTTCTGCTGTAAGGTCTGGGAATTCCAAGATTACAAATACGTTGCAAAACTAGCTCTCCCTTCACCCCTTTTTTTTCTTTCTTAAGAAGTCTTCTATCTTTTATTCTCAGTTTTCTAAAAACATATAATCTCAAGACAATAACAGCTAAAAACAGGTATGAAAAGATGATCTTAAATACATTTAATGTATTTCTCCCATATGAAGCGGTATAGGAAATCGTGTTCAGGTTTTAAAATAACTCTTAATTAGTAATGAGGCTACTGGTTCTATTACTATTGTCATATGTAGAGAAGATAAACACATTTACCTACATTTAGAGGCTAAGGAAAAATTTCTTTCAGGCTGATTCCAGTTTACTTCAGCTGTGCAGCACAGTTCTGGCCAGTAATTGCCAGTCATCCCCTTATGCAGAATATGTTTGGAGGAATATAGGTTTTTTTTGCTAGCCTTGGCAGTAATCCAGCTCAGAAGTAAAGGCATCTGCTGATCCATTTTAAAAGTTACTACTGAAGCTGGCTACCTTACATGTATACATATGTTCCAATACCCACTCATACTTTTTTTGTCAAGCTATTCAGTTGTTTCCTCAAAAAAATTAATCACTACTTACCGAGAATATGTTTTCAGTGTGGAAGCTGTGGTATTCTGAGAAATGTGGTATTTCTGAGTGGAATCAAAAATCTCTTGACGCTTTATTTTTCTGGTCATTTTTAACACCCTTTGGTCTAGAACTCCGTCTCAAACAATGTGTCTAAAAGTGTGGAGTGTTCATGCTGATTAATCCAGCTGACAGAGGATTTGACAACTCAGGTAGAAACTGATACCTTCTTCCCCAGCTATTTTTTTGTGGAGTCTTCCTTTCAGACCACCAGAAAAACCAGGATCCTCAATGTCTTGCACACTTCAGAAAAAGTCCCTATAACACCCATGTCCACTTATGCTTTTACAATGATATAGTAAAAAGGCTACTTCGTTCCCCAGGACAGAATAATATTCCTAGGATTTCACTAAGAAACATTCTGCAGGCATAAAACCTCCAGCCTGCATTTAAAAGTTAGGTTTTTTTCTGCATTATCCTTAATATCACTACTATATTTCAACCCCTCCCAGAAACCGATGTTCGAAAAGAATTTGCTTGTAACAGAATTTTATTCCTCTAGTTCACGGAACTCAAATAATTTCTTTACTTCTGATTTTTCTAAAAGCTATTTTGCGTAAGGACTGTAAAAATTGTCTTTCCACACTTAAGTGAAATAATTAATTTTGTTACCATTTTCATTTGTTGTTCTAAAGTAGTCTTGAAAATCAATGAAAAACAAAGGAATTATTTATAACTAATATTATATCATATTACAATTCCTTAGACCAGTAGGCTTACTCGATTGGATGGCGTGAGATGAACAAAACAAGGAAAAGCAAAGAATGTGGATGCTGGATGGGAGTAATCATTGAAAGAAATCAATCTAGTTTCTTTCTTTGATATTGTTCAATAATTTTCCTAATTCGTATTAATAGAAGTTGACACATATGTACACAATGAGTCAAAGACTATTGATACTCTGCAGCTTTGGATTTCCCATGCTGCTCATTATTGAATGTTTTGGGTCTCGCTCCTTCTAGATTACTACTGCACGTTGCTAACTGACTTCTAGCTGTGCTAATACATCTGTGAGGGGGTAGACACACATCCATGCTTTCTGTTTGCTCAGTACCTCAATCTATAACAGATAAGGCTGAACTGCCTATACAGAAACTTGGAAAAGAGTACTTAAGAGGTCATCTGAAATAAATAAGAGATGCTTATAGAAACTGTCTAATCCAATGACTGCCACAGAAGCATTAAATACTTTTCTCAACAATTTAGAACTGCAACTTTGTATAAAAAAATGAAACATATAAGCTAATTGTAAAGACTGCATGAAAAATTTGGAATCATTTCTAGCAGGTGAAATCAAAGAAAGGAGGAAAACTTCTTTGCATACACCACACAAATGATACAGCATTCTTAAAACAATATAAAAATCTTATAAAATATCTAAATCTGGAAGGTTGGATTGTCTCAGCATTGGAATTAGCATTCCCAATATACTGAATATACTAAAACTCTTCTACAGACAATGAGGCTTCAGTTGAAAAAATACTACAAATACTTTGGAAGGTTTTCCACTCCAAGATCTCAGACTTTTCCCATCCAGATGCCTCAAATAATGTAAATGGACAGAGATCACAGCACTTGGCTTTCAGTTTTTGAAAATCTAACGTAACCTTGATAATACTTATTTACCTAATATCTAACTGAAATTATGTACATAATTGCCCCAAATTAATCCAAAGCCTCTACATATAAACTGAATGCCTTTGTAAATTAGTGTACAAATAACGCCCGTTAGCTGAGAAGGATTTAATTTACTGCATGATCAACTATTTTTAGTAACAACACAGAATACATATTAAATATTAGTAACACCTATGCAGTAATATGTAGTGTATGGCACAACTTAGACTACAAATGGAAACATCTTTCCCAATTCTGGTTCTCTTACTCTTCTGAATTGTCAATATCCATGATTTTTCCATGAATTGCTATTTTTTTAATAAACACAATGTGTGTTGAGTTTCTGTCTTTGAAATGTTGTTTTTAAGCATCTACATGGAAACAAAACCAGAAAAAAAGTGAGGGAATGTCTGCATGATGGCCTTTCAGGAGAGAATGGGTTTTGTTGCTGAATATATGTTTTGTATCTTAGCACATTAACGGGTATCCTAAAAGTTATCAGGATTAAGTACCATCAAAGTTAATAGCCTCTTTTTATAAGACTTTATCTTTTTCATTTTAAGATGTTATTAGAATAATAAAATTGGTGCCTGGTGGGCTGAGAGCAGACTGCCATTTAACATATTTAACGACCATCTGGAGATTTTTTTTTTTATTCAAAGTTTTATTTTGTATTTTCTCTTAAGCACTCCTTACTTTTTTTAGAAAAGGAAAATCTCATTTTTCCTTTCCAGTTTGAAAGCACTATGATGTACAAACACAAAGGCAGAACTACAAATGGCAGAACAGCATTTGCATCATTTTCTCCATCATTAACTACCTACAGTAAACTTATAGTCAAGCATTCAGAGAAACTAGGAATAGTTGACAAATCCAAGAAAGAGGAAGACTCACTCTCTTTGTGGAGAGTCCCATCATCCTGGTAGGCTGCTAGTGCTGGTGAGTCTCCTGCAGAGCAGGCATCCCAGGGACCCATGTCGGGCTTCCTCAATGCCTCCGCAAAGCTCAGTACATTTTCCTTCGCACCCAAGGCAATCAGCAACCTAAAGGTGGGCAATTTAAGTAAAAAATAGGAAGATAAAAACATTTTGTAAGGAATACTCTTAGGGGTGAGGGAAGAAAACATATTCAGAGTAATGCAGGGCTCAAGTGACACATAAATGACAGAGTAGAATGTCCTAAACAGTTTCTTAGGTATCTGAAAGAGAGCTAAGGCACAATAAAAGATTAAATGTATTTGTACAATCCTTTGGAAGTGACAAAGCATTTCCAGAGTTATTCTTCGCAATATTATGAAGTTAGCTCAAACAGCTAAGGGTGTCCCTAGCTTATCTGAACTGTCACATCCTTGAATCACCTTTGCTTCCATGAACAAATCTGTTGGACTTACCAACTAAATGATGTATAGCGCTCATCGCTATTGTTTATTATCTACAGAGACACATTTCAGTTCACATTTCAAATCTGAAATGCAAGGTGAAACGATCAGGTTCTTAACCACAAATGAAAATATTGTTTGGGATGGTTCACAGATGGAATTGCTTTGTTTCTTCATGCTGAGAAGGATATCGGTAACTGAGCTCTTTTGCAAACAATAAATTCTTAACCTAATGCTAGTTTAATGTTATCTATACTACTGTAATGCAAATATTTGATTAATGTCTACAGAAACACAGTTTACAAACTGAAAGAATACAAATTTAATTACCTCTTATTAATATCTGTGCTTTTATCTTGCATCTTTAAGTTGTCCTTTCTGCACTGTACTTAATGAAATTCAGAGCGGACCTCCAAACCTTCTTCCTAGTTGTGATGGCAGCAGTTCCAGCAGAATCTGGGCATCTTCACCTCCACATGGTGTCCTTAGGAGGAACATCTCAGGAAAGTAGTTTTCTGGCAAGACAGACCTAAGTGTGGCTTCTAGTTTAACTGCTCTTTCCTACAGGCACAAGCACAAAACCTAGAGTCAGAAAAGGCCATTATGAAAGTGGAAAGAATCTCCTAGGCAATAAGAAAAAACACCAAAATCCTACCAATAGCTCTTACCAACTAACAATAATTTAATGCCAGTGCCAAGGAATAAGTACCAGTACTGTACAAACCAAGGCAACATTTGGCACTATATCAAATTTCAGACACTACGACAAAAATCAAGATTCCAAAGACATTGGTAGATTTATGAGGAAGATGTGTACAGCAACAACTTGTAAATAAGAATATC
This sequence comes from Phaenicophaeus curvirostris, assembly GCF_032191515.1. Classification (NCBI taxonomy): domain Eukaryota; kingdom Metazoa; phylum Chordata; class Aves; order Cuculiformes; family Cuculidae; genus Phaenicophaeus; species Phaenicophaeus curvirostris. Next base: position 18,485,943 of record NC_091404.1, on the reverse strand, counting down.
CTTCAATCAACATATAGTGGGGGAGAAAAAACCAAAAATATGGACTAAGAAGGAAAGAACTTCAAACAGCAAGAACTAGGTTGGAAAAAAGAGGGGCATAGTATATTGGATTGCTTAGGTCTCCACAAAACACGGGATGTTGATTCACAGAAAGCTGAATACCTCATATCGAGCCTTATAACAGCACACATGAAAGTCTTGGATCATAGGAGACCAGTGGAGAAACTTGCAATTAAGTCTAGGAAGAGAGAGTCTGCAAACAGCAGCAGCATCGCATTGCTTACAGTTCTCTGAATTGGCCCTACTACATCCAACCATACAAACCCCTCCTGCAGAATGACATTTTTATTCTGAATTTCCCTTATATTCGCTATTAGCACCAGACTATAATGGAAATACAATACCTGACAGCACAAGGAAACTACGGGGGATGGCTTAATATTGTGTAATTTCAAAAGTGTTTCAGGGAATACATATATATTCAGGAGGGAAAGTCAGAAACACAGGATAGGCCATGAAAAAACATGTCTATATATACAGGACAAATTTGTAGAAGTGCTGTAATTGTTCATCATAATAAAACAGAGGCAACACACAGACAGCAGAACTGCAGTAGGAAGCTAGGACAACTGAACTACATTTGTCTTAATTTCCTCCACTGACCTATACACAATATTTGCCATGCACCTAGTCACTTATTTTATTTTCTGTGGTTTGACTGTGACATTGCTACCCAATTTTCTTGTTAGTGTGAAAGATTATGTATTTAAAATTGTTAGAAGCATCTTTATTTTAGCTGATCCTCTTAATTCAACTGAATCATAATTGAAACAGAACAACAGACACATCATTTTTCTTCTAACATAGACAAATGATATATTTGTATATTCTTTCCATTATTGGAAAATGACTGTAAAACTATATAAATTGTAGTCATTGAATACTTAAGGGTAAACAACCATCATAATTTGAAAATACATAACTGTTGTGCTAAGCTAAGGCCAAAAGGAGTAAACAGTGGAACTTACGTATTACCAAGGGTTGGACGCAACAACGAACAGCCTTCTGCACAGCAAAATACACTGGCTGATCAGCTGGGCATTGTGGTGTGGCCAGTAAATGCATGCCGTTTCAAGTAAATTAACATTTTCTGCACTGTCTGGGCTGCCTTTGAGAACTGAAAAGCGAAGTCGATTTTCCAAACCACTTGGAAATCATTTATATCCAATAAGGTACTTGGCTACAAGCTGATCAAAGTTGAGTGTCCTCAAAAGCAAGTCCTTGGATTCTATAGGACCTAATTGTGGTTGGCATGTGGACTAAAGGTAGTCTCTGAAAGGAAAAACAAGATTAAATTAGTGTAATTTATTTCACATTTTCATATTTCTAAGTCCTCAGCTTTCATCTCCATTAATTTTTTTTAGAAGTCTGGTCATGTCTAAAGATAAATGCAAGCTGTATTTCAAACAGAATCTAGCATCCAGCATGATTTTTCTCTCTCAAGACTTCTGCTCTTCCAAACTTCTATTCCTTTTTTGCTGGACTCACACAAACCAAAAAACGTTCTATGTTCCTCTTGAATTGTACAAGTCTGCCTTCATGACTCAGTCTCTGTAATATCTTTCAGCCTGCCTACTCTTCTTCAGAAACACCTATCAGCTGAGCACCGTCTCTTATCCTCCTCAACTATGCTCCTACAAAATACAGTCTCCAACTACCTCCTTTCTTTTTGGCTTTTTTTTTTTTTTATTTGCCACCGCTAACAAAATGTGATTTATGAATAAATTAAATATATATCCTCTGTCCCAGGCTTGAAAATTATTTCAACAGAAATGAAATAGTAACTTTGGTATTATTTAAAAGTCCACAGAAACAGTGATTGGGACTGTGAGCCCTTCAACTGCAGCTCAAGTGTCAAATTCAGACTGAAGGAAACATGATTTTAAAAATTACAGAGCTGGAAACATACAGTCAGTATCTCAGTCTGCACAGAGTAATTCCAATAAGAACAAATCTAATGATGAAAATCTTAACTGCCTTTTTAGTTTAAGTTGTAAACCAGAAAAGAAGATGATGCCTGGATAGCAAGGTGAAAGCAAAGACACGGCTGACATGACAACATGCAATCAAAATACACCATCCTATAAAACAGCCTCGTTACACTCACAAGAGATGACTGTCAAAAATTTACCAGGGTCATAACCATTAATCATTTTATTTAGCTGATAAGCAGGCAGCTTGCTGACTTAATTATATGTAACAGCACCCTTAGAACTCCTATACTTGCAGAAATGTTGACAACGCTACAGATTTGTATTTGGGCAGTCTTGTTACTCAAACGACTTCAGAGCCTAAACATTAATTACACTTACATAATTATTGTGCTGACAATTAATCTGAAATTCTGTGTTGAACATAGAATGTTTACTTTTTTATCCAAATTGACATATTTGGTTTATTCCCTCAGTCACAGATGTACAGCCATCCTTTCGTCAATCTGGACTAACTACATTATGTTAATTAGACAAGAAAGTTTAATTTCTTTCCCCCATGTACCCAAAGGAATCAAGAGGACATGGTTGCTAAGACACATTCCTGTAAAAAAAAAAGAATTTCTACATAATCACATACAGCAAATGCAGATTATGTACTGAAAATAAACTTCTATTAACAGAAAGCTGTAAACTAAATTTTAGTGATTAAAACTTACACAAATGATTGTGTAAAACTGGACGAATTTTAATAAGTCAGAATTTATTTTGTGATTAAAAGTAAGTGTATTTGACCATTAAGTTTGGCAGCTAAGGTTGAAATGGGTGCTACAGTAAAAGAAGTTAGGGATAAATACTTAAAATTTGTTATTATATTCCTAATTATTTTTACCACCTCCTACTATTCTTTGTAAGTAATAAAAACCTATAAAATGTACAGACCTTAATTGCTCTATTCCAATGCACACAGTACACACAGGAGACATTTTCCTTAGGTAAATATTTACTTGCTTGTAATTACTTTAAATTTTGATGAATTTTATATGCTTAATTCCCTTTTTAATTTCTATAGTAAATAACATATGAAACTTTCTTTAGAAAACTGAAAATATTTCCCACAGCCTACCTCTGTAAATTACCCGCAATTACTACTTCATCAGACTACAGAAATATTTGGCTTCTCCAAAATATTATACAGCTGGTTATGATTTCAAAGATAGTTTTACATTAAGTTCACAGAAGTTATTACGGATGCAAAATGAGAGCTGCAGTTTTGTACTATTTCTGCAGGTGTAGATAAAAAAAAAGCACACTTCCTTCCTAGAAAAGCCTTACCAAAGGTAACCAGTATCTCAATGTAGCAGGAAAAGGAAATGTCTGATTTTTCTTTTTTTCCAGTTGCAGCTATGTATTGGAAAGTAATTGGAACTGCTAACACTATTTTAATATATGTTTTTAGTAACGTAAGTAGTTTGCCCAAAGCTTTCTGTAATAACAGAACATTTCTCAGTGATCTGTTCCATTGTAGGACTGGCTGCTGAGGTATGAAATAGCACAAGAAAGACCAATTCCAGGGCATTTTAATTACTGAACCTCTTTTCCATTGGCTTTAGTCTAACTGCTCACACCCAGGAGCTTTAAGGGAAGCTACTGACTTTTCAAAGCATGTTGCTGAACAAACTGAGGTCTGACAAACATCTGAAAGCAAGATCAGACTATGTTAATTCTTTCTGTTCCAGTCCGTGAAGAAGGTGTGTATTCTAAGAAATGTCAGTACCTGCTATGACCTTTTTTCTCAGCAACTCCCACTGCCCGTCTACCAAGGATCGGTGGCCCCAGGCAGGAGTGAAGGTGCTGGGAGATTTCAGCCAGAGGTAGAGTTGTTGAGATTGGATTGCTTGTAGCCATTGGATGCAAGAGGAAAAACAACAAAGCAGAAAGGTATAAAATTCCAGATGAAACAAAACTAGGGAGGATAATCAGCTCAGCCAGGTCATCAGGATGATTTGATGATGTCCACAGAGCTGGTAGGAGATGCATCAAGAGCTTCACCGTGGTCTGACATGGTGCCATAGACTCCTCCATTCTGGCCCTGGAGAGGGTACACAAGTGCTTAACTCATTGCATCTTAACAATCGTTTTTGCACGTTTGCCAATTAATTATTGGTTCATATTTTTAAGTGATGCATATTTTTCTTGTAGAGTCTCTTTCTATCTGTTTAAAGAGGTTTAAACCCAAAGAGGCCATGGCAGTGTCTTCTGCAAGGGGTACTTTGCATGGGCTGGTGCACGCAAATGCCTCCCACCAGCCATGGTTAGCCCAGTGTAGTCATTTAAGCCACAGGCTCAGGCCCCGGTGTGAACATAAACAATTTTCCTTTCCTCTGTTGTTAAAGTATGCACACTGTCCAGTGACACCTATTAAAATCCCACCTCACAGACAGGCACTAGCAAATGAGCAATAGGAAAGCAAAGTCTTTAAAATCACACAAACAATTAGGTGTTACGTTAATTATGTCAGTAAATTGGAGAACATATGGCACTTGAAAGAATCGAGAGCCAATGCTCTTAGTTTAATAATATCTTTTAAATCTTACCCATTATTTCAGAAATAAATTTCATTAATTTAATCCTCATCCTTTGACCATCTTCACATGTCTTGATATCTAGGAGGTTTGCCTCTATGAAACTTGAAAGCATATATATTTTAGTGGGATATAGCTTCCCAGCTTCCTACGGCATTTCTGACAGCCTCAACCTAAAAGAATTTTAAACGAATTTATTTTCTGTTCCCCACGCTGAATACTAACACAACAGCAACTATGGCTGTAACAATACTTAAGTGTATGACTTTTAAATTATCTTTTCCTTACTTATAACCTTTGTCGCCAAAAATTTAGTTCAAACTCTCTAGACATTAAAGTAAAATAATCCAGTACTTTGTACCAAAAGAGTATAATTAGCTTACAAAAGTTCTACATAATTCTTGCAGTTTCGATTCAGGAAAGACTATCTTATCCCTTCACATTCTATCAATGTATATTAGTGCTATATTGTTTAAAAGGGACACCACTTCACAGTTTATGCCTTGTCAACTTCAAATACACCCACACTGTTTGACAAGAATAAATTGTACATTTACTTGTCATTTCAATGCTGCTGCTGTTTGAAATTATTATGGCTCTAAGCAGCAAACACAAATTACATTCTTTTGTTATTAAATCCTACCAAAACCCAAAGAACCCAAAGAACTTCCTAAAAAAGACTGAAGGGAAGCAAAGTGAGATGGTTCCTAAGAAAAGTTAAAATAAGAAATACAATTACATCTTCGGTTATGCTTTTCTCTAGATCCAAATTGCAGATAAAAGAATGATATGGAGGTGTTCAATTAGAGAACAAAACTCAAAACTGTAGAGTGGCATCACATCCAAGTTACTGAAGAGCAGCACCTTGGGTGAAATGTAATACACTTCTTGTAGCAATCAGCTTTGTAAATGTGAATTAAAAGAAATAAATATATAAAATGTTGATCACAGACTCACAGAATGATGGGGGTTGGAAGGAAACTCTGGAGCTCATCTAGTTCAACCCCATGCGAAAGCAGGGTCACCTCCGGCAGGCTGCACAGGAACGTGTCCAGGTGGCTTTGAATATCTCCAGAGAAGGAGACATCACAACCTCTCTGGGCGGCTGGTTCCAGTATTTCATCACCCTCACAGTATGGAAGTTTTTCTCAAATTCAGGTTGAACTTCCGGTGCTCCAGTTTGTGATCGTTGCTGCCCGTCCTGTCACTGGGCATGGTTGAGAAGAGCCTGGCCCCACCATCTTGACAGCAGCCCTTTAGATACTGATCAGCACTGATAAGATCCCTCCTCAGTTTTCTTTTCTCCAGGCTAAACAGACTCAGGTCTCTCAGCCTTTCCTCGTAAGAGAGATGCTCCAGTCACCTCACCATCTTCTTGGCCCTCTGCTGGACTGTCTCCAGTAGTTCCTTGTGTTTCTTAAGCTGAGAAGCCTGGAAGTGGATGTAGGACTCCAGATGAGGCCTCACCAGGGCAGAGTAGAGGGGGAAGAGAATCTACCTCTTCTTAATCGACCCCAGGACACCATGGCCTTCTTGGCCATGAGGACACATTACTGGCTCATGGTTAGCTTGGTGTCCACCAGGACTCCATGGACCTTCTCCAGCAGGTAAACCCTTAGCCTGCATTGGTGCATGATGCTAGTTTAGGTCAGTCAGAGAGCATCGCCTTTCAAAAACATCAAGAAATAAAGCAAATACATGTGAGTAAACTCAGTCCCATTATTGCTCTGTTGCTCCGCTATATCTTTCTTGATTGTAGATCCATAAGCTTTGAACAAAACTTAGAGAAAGAGTAAAGAGAAGCCAAATGTGAGAAGTTGAGAAAAGTTAAATTACAGTGATCGATAAAGTACTGGCTTTTGTCACTCAAAGAAAACTTGAACGTAAGTGTGCTGAAAGACTTATTGAACACTGCAATTACCGTAATGTAAACAAATGGCACAGCCTATAACTGCTAAATTACTCAAAGTAAATGTGAATCAAGACAGCCTAACTGCACTTAATCACAAAATTCTTTCTAATTTACCCTGAGATTTGTTCATTATTTTTGTCAGAGGAATCAGGACATGTTAAAATACAGCACTGCAAAAAGTGAACATTCATTAAGAACAAAAGACATTATGCTTATGTGGCAAATGCATTTCAAATTTTTTTTTAGCATATTTCAATATACATTTAAACGTTACCATGTTTAATGTTTAAATATAAGCAACGTTCTAAAAATCAGTAGTTTTATTTTAAAAGGTCTTTTCATTTGTGACCTGAAATTACCATTTATTCTTAGCAGATTCGATTCCTTTCCCACCATTGCATTAAATTTGCAAAATGAGTTACTTCAATTTTTTGTAAGAATCCTTTGTTATGGTTGGTTCTTGTACTTTGGGACATCCTTGTACCTACCGATGTAAGTTGCACTTTACCAGGTATTCACACTGTTTAATTTGAACCTACACAAAACCCGATCATGCCACAAACTGACAACCAAACACTCTGTGACTGTTATAATATTTGCAGTTTTTCTGTGGCAATTTTTTTTTTAATTTTATTTTCAGCAGTTTTTCTTCACTTTTTCCAATTTTATTTTTAAATAAGAAAGATATTTACCCCCTAGATCCTGCTCCTGCTAAATAGCGTGCCTTACCCTATTTAAAATTACAAAACTGAGGCCTAAATTTGCCTACCTGTTATTTCTTCACCTGGAGATAGGAAGGAAAAGAGGCAAGTTAATGACTTGACTTTGAAATTTAAATTAGAATGAGGAGTCTCCAAGAAGATGTTGCTTTTAAAGTAAGTTGTAATGTCAGATCTCTGTTCTGAAATGCTCTTTTCAGAAAGAAAAAAAACCCCAAATGAACCAAACCTTTACATATTAACAGGACTGAAAATAAACAATTGTTATTGATAAAGACAAGAACTCGGCAGAAAAATACAAGAAGTATAGCAATAGAAATTACAATTATTTGTACAAATTGGTGAGCAAAAACTATTTAAGAAGTACAAAGATCAGTTTATTATTATCTTAGGATAAACAGGACAGTCTGCTAGTGAGGCACTTCAGTATCATTAGTGAAAATCTGTAATATCAATGTTTCAAGGGCCACATTTTTCATGCTAAGAGAAAAATAAGAATAAATAACAACAAATGTTCCTGTTTCTAGATTTTAACAAATAATTTTAGCAAAAAAGTCACAGAATTCCTGACTGAAAACCATTACCTAGTAGATAAAATTATTAATGGCCTGGAAGACTTGAAGACAGTTTCAGACTGGAAAGGGCCACTGTGAACTGTTCAGTTTGTTGTTGTTTGCTTTTTTTTTTTTAACAAAGACTGCTCGGAAAAGCATCTTTTAAACTCTTCCTCAGTAAAGCTGAAGGCCACTGCAATAAACAGGCACAACAACAGGCCTCCCGCTGCTGGCAAACCTCGAGAAAGTGTTGCCGGTGACATAGATGAGACTGACAAGCTGACACTGTAGATTAATTTACAATTAAAGTATTTCTGATATCCTGATCATCAAGTCAGACCATCTGCAATGAGATATTTGTGCTTAAGGCACTGGGAGAAACATATATAGCCATTACCTCACTGACTGACTCTGGTCTGGAAACAGGACTATCAAAAAGCTCTCAAAAGAATAGCACTGCCAGACCCACTTTCTATTTGATTGTGTTGGCTATTTTCTTTTTATAGTTGTTCATTTTTATTTTATTCCTCTGAAGTACATCTACTCCAAATGAAAAGCTGAAGCTGTGGGTCTTTTGAAAATTGTCTGCAACTCTAAGCAAACATCATTTTCTTCCTTGTTTGGGAAAGCTACAATTTATAAGCTACGGCTAACAGACAGATAAATGGGAGCAAAAGACAGAAAAATCATTCTGATTCGAAAAGGATAATTACACATTTCTTGAAAAAACATATCTATCTCCCGGTGCTTGATAAAAATCCATGAAACCTACAGTTAATAGTAGGGCATCAAAGAGAATACTGAATTAATTGCTCTAAAAGCACAGCTCAGTGGTTCTAGCAGGATGTTCTCGCTGAGAAACCACAGCACAATATGCTAGCTGGGAACACAGACTGCAGTTTTTGTAAAACAGCTCACTTCATACTAGCAATCCTGCTTTTGAACGGGATTTCAAATCTGTGGAGGCAAATACAGCCGTTGCTCAGACAAACTGTACTTATTTTATAATTGTTTTCTATTCTCTTTCTTATGCCTCAATTTATCCCATTTTTAATGTCACCTGCACACACATATTTTTACGTTTTCGGTAGGTCAGGGATGCTGAAAATCTTACAGGACAGGACAGCCACAAGTTAGCATATCTGCAACTGGAAGAGAATAAAGGGGAGATACACATGCCAAAGCTGGTGGATTTAGCACTTTGTTACTAGGCTGAGGATGTATAAATGTGTTTACAAGTGAATTGTCAAAACAAAGCTCTTAATATGTTGGCTTATATTGCAAGTCACTGAAGCCCTTGGGCTAAAGGAATTTATAAGAACCCTTGATTTTCTTCCCTCTTCTGACTCAATGCATATTTTATATAGCGTATTTTTAGCGCTTGGGCTCCTTTTCAGAGTTGTTCTTTTCCCAGGATATATATTGATGGGAACATTTCAGTTTTGCATATGAAAACAAATGGCTCTGAGTTTTTGAGTTAATTACCAGTGAGTAAAGCTGTGAAAATTAAAATGAGCTTCACAACAACTCTGTGGAAAACAACACGATCCAGGTGTGGGCCACGTACCTGACTTGTTACTGACTGAACATAAGCCTTTACCTGATAAAGATGAGACTATGCTGATGTTCTATGACGACAAAATATAGAGCGAGATAACATGAAAAGCAAAATAAGAGTGTTTCCACACATATTTAAACAGCTCATAGATCATACATTTAACTGGCAGAAACAAACACAAAATAAACCACTTCCATTAACTGAGATTGAATGAATGTAAAATAATAAAAAAAAAAAAATCTTCTTTTTTAAAAATAAAAAATTGAAACATTACGAGACTGAGCTTCCAGAAGACCATCCAAACTTTTTTCTGCAGCCACTCAGTTTTGAGCAATGTTGCCTTCTCAGGAGTTTAAACACGTTTGGTTGTGGAAATTGATGGTATTTTTAAGCAAATAGACATCTTAGAACAAAGGAAGAGGCTTTTGGCCTTTTATGCCTGTCAAACAAACAACTTCCATAAGAGAACACTGACTAGAAACATAGATCTGAACTTGTTATAGAAGAAACTATGAGGTTTAAGTTTTTAATAGAAGAGTCTGAAAAAAAGATTTTGTTTCTTACAAGGAAATTAGGCAACAAGTAGCAGTCTAGGAACTAAATCTAGCTTTCCATGTGACAATTCATTTAATTTAAATCTGAATGCAACTACCTTAAAAAGTTTTAAATTCTCTTAGCTGCAGTTTACCCTTCATTATGATTAGAGTACTTTCCTACCTGTAATGTTTAAGCATTTATCTACCTCCCTGCAGTCTTATTTCACCATTTTGCAGAATGCAACGTTTCTAAAATATGTTCAGTTCGAACATGTTTCAACCATCCTGTTGTCTGTACTAACAAGCATTTCAAAGACCCAATCAAGACTGGAGAGCTGAAAAAGTATTACATATACAAAACATGGAAACATCTCTGCTTCACTTCAAAAGCAAGTTTACATGGGAAGAAAATAGAATCCTTATTTATTTAATCTCTCTGGGTGTACTAGTAGTGCATAGCATTCAAGAAAGTAACGAAAGGCTTAACACTGCAATGGGCATGTTTTTGAAGAAAGTTGTTTTCTATGTAGCCAGAGAGATAAAACATATAAAATTTCGTTTCACCTAATAGAATATCAAAGAAAATCAATTTACTGAAAATATAGAATCAGATTTTTTAAATTTATCTGTTCGGGAAGCAGTGATAATATGATCAGGAAAAACGTACTTATTTTTTTGACAACTCTTGTATTTATGATTTATTAACTTTTATCAGCACCTGCAGTTCTCTCTCTCTCTCTGTGTTATATACTTTTCCCATTTGCTGAAATGAATGTTTAGAAACTCACCGGTAAGCCAGATGAAAATATATTAACAATTTTTCCTTATAATTTCATATCCCACTATACTTTAAGTTTGAAACTGACTACTTAACTGCTAAGCGAGCCGAGGAAAAACATCAGTTTTAAAATAGCTAGCAGACTCTCTGAACAGAGTGGAAGACACTGAATTAATTACCTGTTCTTTTACTGAGAGATAAAATAGCTTGAAGAGAAGTCAAACTGTGCAGTTTCTTTTCTCTGTACAAAAACTTGTTAATTCTTTGGTTATTGTTTTTTTCCTGTGAGTTTATTTTTTAAGGGTTTATATCTATTTCCTTTTATTAATCTATTTAGTTTAGGTAAAATATTGATAATCTCAATAAATTCTTGGTTTTTTTCGGCTAGAAAGCATTGGAACGCTAAGATAATTATTTCACTTCTTTCATGCTTCCCTGCTGTGTTTAACCGGACTTTTAATTTTATCTTCATAAGCAAAACCATGATGGTGAAACCGATCTTTTGTAATGACTTATCTACCATGGCCACAGTAACACCACTGGAGAGTGCAAGTAAATTTATGTGAAAACCCTTGCTTTCAGATTGACTTTTTTTAATTAAAATTTTATGATAGTGAAGATCTGAGTGTATTCACCTTCTTATCAAGGGAAGAAAACAGGACTGAAATTCACTCATCTTTGAAATAACATAACATTAAACACATTCCTTGCTCTCATCTTCATCTCTCGATGGCTGCTTAAATACATTCCCTGGAGGTATTTAAAAGAAGAGTAGATGAAGTGCTTAAGGATGTTGTTTAGTAGTGGACAGGTAAGTTTTGGCTTGATGATCTCAAAGGTCTTTTCTAACAAAGCGATTCTATGATTCAATGAACCTGATTATTGTTTCAGAGGACTGTATCAGTGTTTCCAAGTACCAAAGGCCTTACTGCTTTTGTCATCACTGCAGAATTACCATGGCTCCCAGGGAAGAAATCATTTTGGTGGTGTCTACCTACACAACTACAGAGAGTTCATTACTTTTCCTGTAGAACCTCACAACCTAGAAAAGAGTGCATTCCTTATCAGCAGTTTGGTTTTGGAGAGACTGGCAGACAGTATGCGCTTCAAAACAGTTTTCTTCTTCTTTCCTGCCCTGACAAGCAAATTAAACAAACCAAAAATTAAAAAAAACCAAGAAAAATCCAAACCACCATAATTTTAAAATCTTTACTTCCTTGAAGACACTTTTCCTAAATGCCTTTTCTTATAAATAACTAATATATCAGTCTGTAAACACATGTATAGAGTATGTGTGAATCATCATTCCCCAAGCTAGTTAACATCAGAATGGGGATTAAAAATTAATAGTTCAATTTACTGTCATTATTGTTTTTAAATTATGAGACCATACATACAGCTCTGACTCAAAAAGATTAATTGAGGAGAGAAGCAAGCAAAGAGACATCTACAGTTTAAAAGAATCAATATAATTTTCGTTTTCACTAAAAATGCTTCTATAAGCACAAATGAATATGTGTGTTTTGAGCTGGATACTGTCTATCATGATATCTCTGGTTTTTCTTCTCAAATCAACTGCCCTCTAAGTAAAGAAAAATTAAAAAAAAAAAACCAAACCAGCCTTCAGTAAATGTTAGGAAAGAATAAAGCAAGAAGACATGCTGATCTGTATGTTAACTCATTAGCAGCTAATGAAGCAGAGAATAACACCAGTCCAGAAGGAAACAGCATACAATTCAGCTGAAAAAGGGCAAATGAAGACAGATAATGGGTGTAATGAGCCAACAGAGGAATTTTCAGCTTGCACCTTTGGATTCACATGTAATTCCAGGTGTTTTTCTCCTATTTCATCAAATAATGAAAGACATGGAGGAAAATAACTCCTTGTCTTTTTTTATGGATGATGTTTTCTCATTTTTATTTCAAAAAGAACGGAGTAGATTATCTCTAACTACAACTATACGTTGTCATAATAAATCTTCAGGATTATTCTGGACAAGAATGAATGAAGATCACTAGCACTTAAAGTAATATTTCCTGCAGAGAATGAGCCAACAGACTGATATTCTCTCCTATGAAAGCTAACAGGAAGCTTGTGCAAGGATAGTATTTGGGCAACAGACCATACAAAATAACTTGGAAAACTTTTATTGATATGAATTATAGTCATTAAAAAGTAATTCACTGTAACCACTTCCAACATCAGTATTGGAGTTGAAGATGAAATTCAGAAGTATATTTTCATCTTACATCTTTTAGAGGATTAAATGTTCTCAAAATATACCTCCTTAGCTACACAGAAAGGGATATGCTAGACTGTCTGCATCAGCCAAAATTTCATTTTGGTTTAAAGGCAGATTAAGTTGGGGCCTTCCCCTTGAGTTAATCCTTTAGTCCTCGACCATCAGTTCTGAGCTGCAAATAAAACACAATAGGTTAATTCTCAAAAGCGTTCCCATGTCTAAACTTTTTTTGTTTGTTTCTTATTAAAGTTTAGGCATTGGAACTTGGTTGAGATATTGAAGTGGATTTTGTAAACATTTAATTGTTGGTTTGTTATCTATTAGATACCTGAAGGCTTTAATGCTGCTGCTAGCACTTTCAGTTATTAAAAATGGCACTTGCATAAAAATAACCTTAAGCTTCTTCATATTAACTTAAAAAGCCCTGGACATTCCAGCTACTCTTTTTCTCACGTTTGTGGAAAAACTCAGAATAAGCCTTAAAAAACAAGAGCCGCTTCTTTACTGTATCCAAGCTCTTGCAAAAGGCCTTTTTGGACATTCACACCCCTCCATAATTTTGTTCCTCAGCATCTGAAATTTAGATACAATATGCACAGTTTTCTCTTTCCAATCCCATTTGTGCATAATGAAACCAGTATTTCAACACACTAACGCTGATGATCATACCCACAGATTGCATTTAGAACTATTCTAAACACCTTCACACATCTCACCTCTGCAAAGCCTTTGGTAGGTGAAACGCCAACACAAATACTGTGACGTTTATTTAGTCAAGGGAAAACTTTCTAGCTTATTCCACATTTTTAGAGAGACATAGTTTGAATAGTAATGACAAACTGCTTTAACTTCTTATGCTAGATTAATGACCACAATGGCCATGTAATCCAGTACTATAGAAAGAATACACTTTTTCCCTTCTTGACATTATCATCTGTGTTTATTTTTTTTTTTCTTCTACTGGTACTTAACAAGTAAACAACAACAACAACAACAAAGACAACTAATATTTCAAGAGTACCTAAGAGAAGGGAATTGGTTAAAGGGATACATGTACTTCAAAATAAGTTAATTGTTTCACATGTTAAATGAATCATCAGGAGGAAGTTTCAGTAAGGCTTTATTTTATTGCTTGTCATGTTTATCCCTCCCTCCCCCAAACACTAAATATCAGCTTCCTCCTCATCCTACATACTATTTGCTTAGAAACAACAATTACTCTTTCTGGAACAGCAGAAAGAACTGGCAAAATATTCCTGCTGCCTGCTAACGTTTCAAGCAGGGTTTTTCGGTATTTGAGCCAGACGTGCTATATGTGGCACACTACAGCTGGCAAGTGATAGGATTTTCAGATTTAAAAACTGTCCACCTGTTCACCACTTTAAGTACAACTCTTAGACAAAATTAAATATATGCCTTTCTCTCTTTATGTCATAACTTTTCCCTAACATTCCTAAGTAGTAGCCTCAAGATCATTCCCAGTGTAAAAAACCCAAATTGTGTGTTCAATTGCAAGTGCAACATCAACCTTGAAGGCAGCAATATAATTATTGCCATAAGCTCAGCTTTATGTCAGCTTAGCATTTGCTAGGGAACAACTTAAGAGTTATTTTTAGGCATTTAAACAGGGGCACATCTGGCATGGGGTGTTCATTAATGAAGTGTGTTAAAACTGGTAAGACATTGCTGATATCAAAAAAGGAAAACGTCGAGATTCTGGAACATTTGGCCTAGTATTTTTATGCGCTGCTTTGAATGTTAAGTGTTAATAACTATGAACCAAAATCCAGCAGAATGTTCTTTCTGTAATACAAGCCATAACATTACAATCTTTCAAGGTGTTGACACAAATTTCTGTCTTCAAATTAAGTAAATCCAAGCATTTGGACATACTGCTAGAACGATAGCTCATGCATAAACCGTATGTGGTATCATGTACTGTAACAGATAGAGCCTGGAAGTAATTAATTGCTAGACAATCCATTTTTAAATTGAGTGACTGATCATATTAATTCTGATGTGTTTTCCATATTATTAATTGTCTAAAATATGCAGCAGATTGTAGACAAAATACAATGTCAGCAAGCATCCTGTGTTTTAAATTACTTTGGAAAAACTTATGTACACAGTGATTTTGATCATTCTGACCTGTAAGAGGTCTTGTTTATAATATACTTCCAGAGAATGTCTGTGAAGATGCACAATGAACCAGAAGGTGCCACAGCCTATGATCTGTAAATTTGTGTTCCTGCTTTGCCTTTTCTCTCTTATTGTAGTAAGAGCAAGATTTTTTTTGTATGAGAACTCAGATGAAAAATTAAAAAAGCAAAGTAAGCGTAACAAAGAAATTAAGCGAAAACTCAGTAGCATAAAGAATGATGGATTTGGGAGAAAATACACGTATGCTGAACAATTAGATATTGGGTAAGCAAAAGAGGATTTCTGAAACTATGCTGCTCTAATTTAGTTAGCGTTACTCCATATTTCCTGTCTATCTTTAATAGTATGTAATCAAGTGAACAAAAAGAGCACTCATCCCACACTGTTCAGCATTTGTTGACCTAGAAAAGTGATTTTCCTCCACAACTCTGCATGATGCACAGGCAGAAAGTGTTGCATTTAGAAGGCTCGATTAGCAGCAATCTTATTGCTTTTGAAAAGGTGAAGCACTGAAGTACAGTGCTGATCAGGCCAGAATTATATAAAATATATCTGGTCAGAGAACTTCATTGTCCATATGAGATTGGATCACCACTCATTTCATATTAAACATGTACATTAACCTCATTCATCACAGCATGTGCCTTTAATTCTATGAAGGATAGTGATTTATTATCTTTTAAAGTTAATATTGTGATAAACATTTGCATACTATGAAGAGGAAAGGTAAATACTGGATATATATTGAGAGGAAGATGATCTGAGACACCAGAAGAGCAGAAGTGATCTTTTTAATTTGCTAAAGTCCACCAGAGGATGTTCCTTGAAATTCCTTAGTAACAGAAGGAAGTTATTTTGGATCTCTTGAGGAAATGGCTTAATTCATTAAGTGTCATACTCATGCCGAGAAACACACATTCAGTTGGAAAAGAACGATTCATTAAAGTAAAGGGTTTAAGGTAATTCTCAACTTCCAGATTTTTTTATACAGTGAGAAGCCCAAAACCTGCTGATACTCACACAAAATATCTACAGTAAGATCCGTGTTTTGGCTAACAGCGGCAGAGATATCAGCTGTGTCTGACACTTCTGCATCCAGTCTCGAACTTTTCCATCTGGAATTGATACTGACTTATGCTTAGTTGTAGTGTGGATGACATGCTCTCAAGAAGTTCTAGAAAAGAGAAATAAGATTTCATGCCAATAGCAGGAGAGCTTCCCATCCATGAAAAGACTGCTCCACAAAACAATATCCAGATTCCTCATTATTAAAACTAGTAGGATCAATTTTATCATGTGATTAAGAGTGGTCCAGGCACTGAATCCAGGGCAGTTCCACAACAAGTGGCATATCTAAGTATTACCCACCACAGGACCAAGACACTTGATGCAAAATTTTGACACATATGCCAGAATATAGATGAAAACTGTGCTTGCAATGACTATCCTTCAGGACAATGCAGACCTCATTGCTGCATGAACACAAGAGCAGAAGGGCTACACATAATGTGATGCTTGAAACATGAAGAGGTTAAGAAAAACATTTCTTTCTTAGCAATCTGCAAGTCTTCTCCTGAGTAATGCCACTTTACATTGCTGTTTTTTAATATCTATTTTTGAAGATACTGTTGAGTATGTGGCCTTTTCGAAAACTTCACCACTCTCTTCAAGTCTCCAAACAGAAAAGGAATTATTCAGATGCTTAAAAGACTTGAACATCTGTGAAAACCCAAATGGAAGGTTTGTCGCAATGCAGTCTGCAACACTGGGAGAGCTGAGCTTGTTCAAGCCAGTTTGCTGTGACTGCTGTATGGCTTGATGACAAAGAAAACCTGTCTAATGGTTACCTACCACTGAAAGAGGAGGCTTGTCCCTGTTCCTGAACTCTCTTGACTGACCCTGTAGTTAGCTGGTTAAACACAGTCAACTCATAGCTTGTACAACTGGATTCCTCATTAGTTCTTGAGGCTATAAAAAAACCCAGAGTGCCTAAACTAGGTATCCAGGAAATAAACTTTAGTATCTCCCTACAACTAGTCAAGTAAAATGATACTGTTGTGAGTTTAAATGCTACTAACAGAAATTCGTTTACGTTTCTTCCCTACTTTTTGCAAACAATAATGTTTAATAGTAATAATAATAATGATGATGATGAAAAATACTAAGCTTTCTGACTGCAGGCCAAGATTTGTAGCTGTTCACTTTCTGTCTTTAGAGACAATCTTGTCAATAACTAGGCTATAATCCAAAGCCAGAAACCAAGACTAATTTTACAAAAATTTCTTTACCTCAAAAAAATTTGAAAGAATGTTTGTGTCAGTGTGTATCAGAGATGAACATTTCTCAAAAGTGTTTTTTTTCCCCTGCAGAAATGGTTTTGCTGTTTCAAACAAGCGCAGACCATTAGCAATTAAGGTTTCTCTAGAAACCCTATATTTTCTTTCACAAGCTTCCACATGCTCTAGCTGGAACTGCTTTTGTGTGTATAATCTTATAAAAACAATTATGGCAACAGCGTATATAATTCAAACAATTAAGCTCCTGCAATGGGGGGAAGCAGAATGTCTCTGTGTGTTAAATCATATTTGCAGTTTGGGAAGTGTCCTGCATAATATATTTGAATGGTGCAATGTTTTGTCTGCCATAAATAGCAGCTTTTACTTTCTTTGTGATTCTACTATATCAGCCATGCACTAGGATAAACAACACTCCATAAAAGAGCAGAAGGCACAGTTAAGATAGAATCATTATGCAAATAGGTTATGGCATGCTTTATATGAGAACAGCTTCCCTAAAGAGGCCTAATGGGATGACTGACCTATAAAGCATTTAATTTGTTGTTAGCATTTCATTTAATTGTCTTTCAGTTCCTCTAGGAATAAAACTTTTAATTGTAAAAACTTCTAAATGACATAATGGTTGATTTCTCTTTCTGTAACTAACAGGTTCCCCTCATAGTAAAAATCGCCTGCTGGAATTCGTAACTGTACTTGTTAAATTCTAGTGAAAAAGGTAGGATGTTAGACTTCAGCTGACAAAACTCTATTAAAAGAATGTTATTCTAGAAATGTTAATGAGAGGCATGTTGAAGAAAGACTATATATCTTGATATACAGGTATACAACAGATGATCAATTTTTCTCACTTTTGACCTTTGAGTGGTAGACACAGGATCCATAGTCCTAGCAGGATTGATTATTGTGTGAAGGTTACATACAATAGGGGGTAAATAGAGTATATAAATAAATCTTCATTTTCTTTTACCAACTTCTGAAGGAGATTTAAAATCACTACAAAAAATCCAATGGCATCTAAGTACTAATTATCAAGTCTAAGTAAAGGGACTATATAAATAACCTATTATGAAATGTACTGGATATTTCAATAAAAGCGTTCAGATGTGTTTACAAAGATAAACTGATTTTTTTTTCATAGGGAGGCAAATTTAATGTCTCCAAAAGCAGGCCTCGAGGCACCTCTTAGGATATTATAAAGTAAAAGGTCATTACAGTCGGGAACCTGATTCTAAAGTTTGGGGGGTTTTTGGATGAACAATGGGACGGGTGGCATTTTTAGAGTTTCAATTGTTACATTCTTCTGACTGAGTGAAAAATACTAAGACTTCTTTCAGATAAATGAGGACGGAAGCATTTTTTAAAAAACGCATCCCTATTCGAGGTGAAAAGGAGCCAGCTACAGCGCCTCCCTGTGCTTCCCAACAATGATGTGCTCCATTTTTCTGCATGAAGCTCCTCAACATCTCCAGAGGACTTTCATCCACATTCTGCATTTAAATATGTTCTGGCATCTGGATATACCACATTCCATGTGATGGCCTAACCCTGCATGTCTGAGTATTACTTTCAGGCCAGATTATTATAAACACAAAGCAGAATGGCGTAAGGAAGGGAGACTTCCACCACAGTCAACTGATCCTAGCATGGCCAGGCTTTCCACTTTTAGCCTAATAAAACATCACCAAATAATACCAACTGGCAGATCTGAGAAAAAATCCTTGCCCCTATCTGTTCAGAGCTGAGAAATGCTGTGTAAAACCTTGTGTCAATACGGAGACTTATATCTCGCTGGGAACAGGTTCTCACAGGTTCTCTTCGGTGAGAGTCCCAACAAATGAGATGTAGGGTACACTATTTTTTCCGAGATTATTGTGAATATTTGAATTCAATTGTGTTATTGTAAATCTGAACAGAATCTGAATCTAATTATAGTCATTACGGTGCTGTTAACACATTAGAAAACCAACTGCTTTCACACCCAAACGATCCTCTTTTACTCCTTTGAATTGGCTACATACCTCCACGATCCACATGAACCAGCTGGATGATGGGAGTGAATTCAATCTCACCAAGACTGTAGATAATACTAAACTGGGAGAAAACAACCTTGACAGACAGGAAGAATTGCATGCGGTTCGATAAAGATAAATGTGAAGTCCTACACTTGGGATGGAAGAATCCCAAGTTACAGTAAAGGCTGAGGAGTCAGGCTGTTGAAAACGATTTGGGAGTTCTGGGGAACAGCAAGCAGAGCATGAGCCAGAAATATACCCAGGCAGCCAAGACTGTCAACAGCATCTTGGGCTACATCAGCAACAGAACAGCCAAAAAGATCAGGGGATGCGATCATTCCACCCCATTCAACACTTGACAGGCCATACCCGGAATACTTTGTCCAGTTTTGATCCTCCCATTTCAAAGAGACAATAAAATACGGAGAAGATGCAGTAGAAAGCCACCAAGCTCATCAGACATTGGGGCAACTTGGCATGTAAAGGAAGATTGGAAGAATTTGTTGTCTTCATCCAAGAGAAAAGAAGGCTCAGGGAAAAAAGAACCACAAATTTCAAGTACCTAAAAGGTAATTATAGAAACGATGGAGGCACTCTCTTCACAAATATGAATTCAGACAGGACAAGTGGCAATGGGTTTAAGTTGCTTTAGGGGAAATACTGATCCGGAAATAAGAAAACAACTGACTGCAAGGAAAAAAAGAACATTGGAATAAGTTACAGAGACCTGATGGAATTCCGTTGCTGGAAATATTCTAGCCTCAGGTTGACAGGGATAACCTTTCAGCAGAAGGTTGGACCAGATGGTCTACGGAGGTGCCTCCCAACCTAGATTTCTCTATGGTTCTAAAAATGTCTGGTACGCTGCTATGGAATTTCTTCCTACCCAGCCTTTTTAAACACTTAAAATCCTGTCTGAAATTTATACTCCATTTCACAACCATTTATCATGTTAATAATTTTGTTTTGAAAAGAAAACTTTCTAAAAATTGAACAAAGCTATTAGCAAAACATGTTTATAGGCTAAGTCTGTAGATAAGATATGATAAAGACAAGAACTGCTAACTAGCTCTGCATGAATGTATTTTAGTTCTTGCTCCAGCGAATCTGAACATAGACGTAAACACAGAGAGCAACATATTAAAATTCAGAGCAAAAGATTCCAATTCTAATCTCAAGCAAGAAAGAACTAAAAAATAAATTCAGGATTTTTTAAAAGACTTTTTCTAATTCTAAAGTACTGAAATAAAACTGAGACACCTTTTCAGTGGGAACAGAAATACATTTTCATTTAGATTCTTCCATCTTAACTTTTCTTCGTGACGTTGCACTCATAAGTAAAACTGTATAATCTATATTATTTCATCCAATAATCTCCCACCTCAAAAGGTTTTTGAGGTTACTACACCTCAAAATGATTCACTGTGGACAATTCTGAGATATTTTCTCTAGCATAATACCAAGCTCAACAAGCAATTCAGAGCAATCAAACAAAAAATTGAAAAAGCCTAAACCCATGAGTTCATCATCATACTGTTTTGTAAACAGATGAATAATCAAAAACACCCAAACAAAACAAATCCCCCAAACCCACAGATTTTTTTATTTCTACAAACCATATCCACTTTCTGTGATTAATACATATCTCTAAAAGCAAGATAACCCCCTCCCCTACGTTGCTGTTTACAAGCTAATTTACATAAATCATTTAAGAATGATACACTAACTTGAGTTTAAAGGAAGAGACAGTGAACAGAAGATGCTGAGAAATTTAGAGTTTCGAACAATGGGTGAGAAGGATAGTGAAGTTGCTTGGAGAAGATACCAAAAGCACTAACAGGCCTCAAAATGTAACAGATCCAACTGCAAATTCTTGTAATACTTCTGGATTCTAAGTGCCGAGGACAGAGTGATTCCTGTAGGCATTTTGCTGAAATTAATTAATTGGAAAAGGAATCAGAATGAAAGAAGAGTGGCTGAAGAGCAAGAGAAAAAAATGCGTTGTTTCTTTTTTTTTTCTACTGCTTTCAGAATGTTAAATTCCAGATAATTTTACCAAAAATTGTAGTTTCACCACAATTTCATGAATGTGGTATTTAGGACAGTCAACTTTTAATTGCAAACATGCCAAATTTCACTCCTGGCACTACGAACATAGTGATGGGTAAGCATTAGTGATGTAAATCATCACAAAAAATGATAGAATTCTATTTTTTACATTTACAGAAATGGAAAAGATTAGCTGACTAAACAAACTATGGAGAAATCAGAAAAGATCTTTACAAAAATGCAGTTGTATCCAGTAGGAATGTGCTGTACCAATGCTCCCTAGCTGCTTATACTATAACACCTTATGCAATTTATACTGGATGAGTGGAAAATCACACTTAACTCCTCAAATTCAGAAGTTTTTCTTCAGAAAAAAACTAAACTCAGCCCTGCACAGATTAATGATCCTAAACTGATTTATATTCAAGTCCCTTAGTAAAGCATCTGTTAAGTTTCTCCATATCATATGTGTGCTAGGCAGAGCGCCTTAGGGTTTCTAACTACAATAAATCCAAAGTTGATTTTCCAAACCTATTGCTACTAAGGCAGTTTCCCATTTCACATGAATTCCCTCTTAGATTTATGTCCTTTAAAATGTATTTGCCCTCTACTAATCCTGGATATTTGGAAACCTCTCTGATTGCTTTCCCTGTGATTATCATCTCTGCTATCCTCTCACATAACACCATTTATTTCAACTGTCTCGGATGTTTATAACGTTGCAGAAAAAAATATGGCCCTGTTTTACCACAATCCTAATTTCACTTTCACAGCTTTAAATAAGTGATAGTTTTCCAGTTATTACCACTTTTGTTCAAACAAAGGAAAGGACTGAGACTGAGAGCTAAGCTTCTTTCCATGTCATCGTTTGAATTAACTTAATTTATTTCTTGCTACTCAGGATTATCCACTGAATTACTTCCATAGCTTGATATTTTCACCTGTAAATTACTTGTTAAAAGTTAACCAGAAGGAGTTTCATAACACAACATGACCTTGCACTGTGTGTGTCAACAGTGTCCAAATTACATGGCTTTTGTTTTCATTTGTGAAGAAACAGTTCTCTTGCATAATAACTGTAAAAGCTCCTTCATCAAGCCTTCTCACTTAGGAACTGATTTAAGACACTGAAATGAACTCTTACGGCGCTCCAGACCATATAAAATCAAGCCCAGCCTTTCATTCTTACTAAAGAAGTTGAATATGTTAAAGCTACACAGAAAAATAGAATGATACCTCACAGATATAAAGAAAGCAAGGAAGACTGCTAGAAGTTAAAGCAAACTTCTAAACGTGACTGGACATTCTGATCACTTATAAACCACTGCCTAAGAATGTAAAAGCAATATCAGGATGAAGTCAGCAGTGTGAAATATTAGCTGAGAAAATGACAATGTTCTTTGTTGATGATTTATTCTAGATTCAGTTAATGTGTTTTCTTAAGCTTTTGGATAGTGTCATCTTCATTCTCAATTGTTAAGTTTCAGACATGCAGCTATATTATTAAAAATTCCTTTCGATAGAATTAGACTATCATTACCAGGTAATAAGAACATTACTGACTTTGTGAGAAATTATGTCTTCCAGGATTTTCATCTAAATTAAACTTTGGTCTGACTTAAAAGGATAAATTGTCTCTGAATTCTTCAGTTTCCTTGGTGATATTTCTTATTCTTGTGTTATAATGCAAGTAGAAGAAACATTTGAAACTTGTGTAAGATTACTTCCCATTGCTACAAAATATGAAGATCACACAAAAATTGAATGATGCCAAATGAATGGAGTAGAGAGCATGCAATTACAACTAAAGTGGGATTAAATAAGTAAAGGTTAAGTGCAAGCACGATATGATAGAGTGGTAAAAAGGAAAGGAAAAATTTCACTGTGCTTCTTTTCATATCTCACACATATAAGTTCTAGAAGTCATAGATAATTTAGATAGATCATATACATCAGCATTGAGGACTACAGAGTGTTACGAGGTTGCACAGAGAATCAATTGACTGTGTGTTAAATGTCTGTAATTACTAATAAACACACGTGGAAGGAATGTAGAAATATTTTTTTTAATTAGATGTTAAAGTTATTTCTGCTTAAAAGAATGCCAGTCCAGCTTTCTTGGGGTCCATCTACCTCTGAGAGATTCGTATTCTCTTTCTCTCTTTTTCTATATTATATATAATGTTTTAAAATATCTACGTATACACACACGAATGAAATGCAAATGGAAATGCACAAGTACAAGTACAAGTACAATGTACAAGTTTAGGGAGCCCAACACAGATACACACTAATTTGGCTTTTTTCTTCAAACACAACTCCTTTCATTAGCTGAAATTTCTAATAATTAAAAGAACTACAGAGTCACTGCCTTGTAGAAAAGCCATACACCAAAGAACTAAACAAAGAATAGGATAAATTATTTGACAGTAAGAAATCTAATCCAAAGAACTTCTTCACATACCTAGTGCCTGTTCAAAGTGGATAAAAAAAATATTCCAGAGAGACATGAAGGAAAAATTAAATCAAGCATTCTGTCCAGAATACATTTTGTCATATGAAATCCTAATGTGAGTAAAGCAGCATGGAGCTTCCAAAGCAGTTCAAACTGAAAAACACTGATATCTTTAAAGACCTCATTTCAATATTCATGCTGACTAATATCAACGACAACAGAATCTCTTTGAAGAGAAGCTCCTGGGTTTACCTTTGAGAAGGCTCATCACTGCCTGCTCTTGCCTTCTTTGTATCCTGAGAAACTTCCAGAAGTAGAACTCTTGAAAGAACCTATTTATTCTAGGGCATTCTAGAGTGTTGCTGATTTTTCAAGACAGTTTGTCAGGTTAGTGTCACCCTTTCGTAACTGAAGAGTCATTATGATCAGAGCCAGATAACTCTTTAAGGATCCATATGTAGAATCACTCTTCATGGGGCAGATGATTCTCTATCACATTGACGTTATTTTACGATGATGTGTTACAATTTCAATCAGAAAAGGTCAAGACTGGCACTAAAAGAACGGTGATTTATTATTCAGTAGAAGATTGCATTGCAACCCATAAAGCATTAAGCCAAAAACTACAGTCAGAAGAGTAGCAGTACTATAGTCCAAGGGTATTTAATGGCTTCCCCAGCAGGAAATATAAGAATAATCCCATTTATTTAGTAATTTAAAAACTATAGTTCTATGCCTTTTTATTCTCTCATAATTAAAGTAATAAATAAGACTTTGATTAACAATGGCCAAACCCACTGTTCAATCTTGATTTTTTTCTTTCAAATATTAATGAAATATTAATTAAAGAGGCTTTTTATTAGAACAGGACAGAAGGATAGAAAATAAGCTAAACATATGTGGCTATTATCCTGCAAACATGATTCAATACATTCTATTTTTTAAATTTTATGTGGACATTTTAAGAAACTGAGAAGACATTTTAGCCATGATATATCAGTCTTTTAAAGAAGAATAGCTCAAATAATATTCTACGAAAAAGTATTCACTTGTCAGGAAATATATACATTTAATCAGAAGTCTAATTTTGGATCAAATCCTGTGTGCATATCCACAGTAGTGGAATAGCCAAGAGGCTATTAATAATATTTATAATAATATATATAATAATATTTAGCATATAATAATATGCTGAAGTCTGAATATGCTAAAAAGCATCTTTCTTGAGTAAGGTCAGAAAGCACATCTGTGGCAGGACAAGGAATAAAATAGTTATATTCCAATCTAAATTGTGAGATCTTTGTCTTCTTTTCACTTACTAGAGAATTTCTTGGTTTATTATTTAACTAGATGACAGTTTCTACAATCAATCGGTGCTCTTTTTTCTGTCTTTAAATGGAAATGCTGATGTTTCTTTGAAATGCATAGAAGTATTTTTGTAAGCTCTGAACTCTGAGGTGAAGTAGCCAAGGTCAGGTTGCAGAACAAGAAGGGGTTTGCTCTGTTGAATACAGTTTGCAAGCAACCTGTGCTATTTGGAAATCGATAGCAGTGGTAGAAAATGCATGAATGTAATAAATTTGAGTGCTTTAAATAATGTGTGACCTAATACACTGCTTTAAAATATTAAAATTTCGAATTATGAAAGATTCCTCTTAATACCTGATATATGAGGATATTTCAGCAATTTCGATGCTAACTATAATGATAGCAGTTTCAGAATTGCTGATTCTGACAACTTTATAGAATTGGTTGTAAATCTGGAGAAATTGTACCCCAAAAAACAGCTGGCTACATCAGAGAAAATCCACAAAACGGTTGAAAGACACTAAAATAGATGCTAAAAGCTTCCTTTTATGATTAAGATATGTATGCCAAAATATACATTACTCATTACATGCTGTAAAGACAAGGTAAGTAGGTTATGAATTCACATCTTATATTACAATACAGTATTTATGGTTAAGCTGCCTTATTTCTAACATGGTGACTTCAAAATCCACCAAGCTTTAAACTTATGCCCACAGGAGAGAGATGAGAGGAAAAAAAACTCACAACAAATTGTGTTCCATATTTAAGAAATAAAACCCTTTAAAAGCAACACTTGTTAAACCATGCATACTCAAATCAAACAAAATATTTATAAATGTTAGAGTGGTAAAGAAAAAACATTCATCTAATCATCAGAATGTACGAAGCACATCACAAATCTCTCTAACAGCTGTTCTTTTACTGTAAAAATAATCTGTAAAAATGTCTGCATTTGTTTTGACTGGAGTTTATTTTTGTGACTGTTACAGCTACGCATTTATGGGAGAGTAAGAGAGACCTGACAGGCTTTTCTGAGGCCAAAAGGGTATGGACCACAAAAATCTGCTACTAACCTGCCTGCCCTTGGATAATCTCATTATTCTCATTGAAATTAGACCCAAAACATATCTGATTTGGGGCATGTATTTGGAAGATCTTGTTTATGAATAATTATGTCTGCTTCACCAAACTAAGTACTAATTCCTTTTCTTTTTTTTTATGGCTAATACCCACTACTCAAAACACCCCTTGCAAGGTATAATTTGGTCTGATTATGGGGCAGCACTGTTAATCCTGTATCATTCTACCTTCAAGAAGGAGTTTTCTTTCTTCTAAAACATCCTACACCAGGATGCTATTGCTTCTTTCTTTGTTTTGAACCCAACTTTTCTCAAGGCAAGTTCTTCAATTTCCCTGTTCTAGTCATGATGGCTCTTAAACAATATTTCTATTATATCCCCAAATGATTAGTATTAAGCCAAGATGATTCGATATTAAAAAAAAACCCCAAAACCTAACCTAAACCTATTTAAGTCAGATATTTCTGCAAAGGAGTATGAACACATACTACGCCTCCTCATTCAGTGAAACCAGAGCTCTCGCTGTATCTATAACACTTATTTCAGCATCCATACTGTGTTGTGGTATGAGTGTTTCTAATATTGGTAAAAATATTCCTAAGACATTTTTAAATTGGAACCCACATTTAAAGGATTTGTACAAGCATCCTGTCACATTACAAACAGAGCAAAGTCTTCATGGAACAGGGGATATCTTTGCACATCATACCACATCATTTTTAGATGCTTCTCAGATATACTTGAGATGCTTCTTGAACATATGTATATATATAATAAACTTGAATAAGTATAATTTAAATGTGATTATCACTGTCCTGTATGGTTCATTAACAAAAAGAAAAAAAAAATCCTCCAAACTGCCAAACCAGTGCTTTTCTTAATCTTCATTTTAACTGTAATCATAATTACCTATGTTTCAAATTCCCATCTTCAACTCCATTTATTTTATTCTTTTTAAGTTACTGCTTTGAAAAGTGAAAGCCAACTGCCTTATTCAATCTGGTGTTCAGGTTTAATATATAACAAAGCCTTTCTTATTTCTGCCATCATCTTCTTTCCATTTGTATTCATCATTTGTACTATCTTTTTAGTCTTTTATTTGACTGAACATCTCATTAATTCTTCGAAATAAAATTTATTTTTACTTTACTTTATTTTATACTTTATTTTTACTTTATTTTATAAACAGATGGACTATAAGAAAATTGTTTTGATTATGGTATTTAAAGCACAATTATTGTGAAATATATAACCGCAAACTAAGTTACATTTGTTTCCTGCTGAAGTTTAGACCCTACATTGCAATTGACAAGATATTAAAAAAACATTTTGCAAATAATTATTTACTGTTATTCTTTGCAAAAAAATACTTACTGGAATTCTGTTTTAGGGCTGAACCAAGATTTTTACATCTTGGATCTCAATGCTGACTCCAGGACAGGCTACCGTGCATGTAAGATAAACTGTTCCTACCAAGAGATTTTAGTATGCATACCAAAGTCTAAAATATTTTCCAGCCTATCCAAGCCTACAGTTTGGTAGAAGAACCTGAGAGCAAAACTGCCTTGATTAATTCTAGTACAGAACTGCACCAATTCTGAAACAGGGTAAAGTTGCAGAACATTAAGCTGAAACAAACCATAAAGACAGAAAGAATTGACTCTTCAAGGTGATCATTATGGCAACATAGGAGTTGTTGTTGGGAATTATAACCAAATATAGTGTAAGAATTTTTGTTGCAACCTTGGAGGAAGACAGAGTCATAAACTGTAGAAGAAGAGTTATTGTTGTAATGAGCTTTGGTCAAAATGCATAAGTACTTACTTGGGATCGTGACTGCACAAAGACAATGGGGAGATGGACTTGACATTGATTCCTCAGCTTCTTTTCAACTTGAAATGAATTCTCAAACGCTTGTTGAAATTCAGTTCCCATCCAATGGCAAGTATGTATCTGCAATTTATTTAATTTTATGGCTGTTTCAATAAACAAAAAAAAAAAACCAAACATTTTTTTCAAAACCAAACACAGCCCTTCTAAGCAGCACTCCAGAAGATCAGGTGGTTGTTAATTTACTGTATTAGAAGATCTGTTCAACCCTTCACAAAACTGAAAACATATCTTTTATTATCAAAGCCAATTCACTTCAAATGCTCCACTTTAAGGACATGTCATCCACATGACAACAGCAGAAATTTTCATTAATTTCTCAATGTTTCGAATTGTGGATTTTACTTAATTACTGTCTACGGCACATAAGAAATAAAAAAATTAATGTTGAATACATGCCATGAGCAGAAAAAGCAGTCAAAAATAGAATTTAATTAATCACAGTGCAGTTATCTCGAGCTAAGTTCACTTTATTGGCTTTATCATAGACAAAATCTGTTACACAGTCCGACGGATCATATGTTTGAACTTAATAAGCAAACAGTAAACATAGGAAGCTCACTATATCCGGGTAAATTCAAGGCAGTATGTGTCTAAAATCTGTCTTTTATTATGCTGAAACCAGACATATTTGCACAATGAAAACGAAAGTTTTTGGAAGCCAAATATTTGTTGCTATGACAAAACTGTGTTCAAACCCTGAAGGTATCAGATGGTTTGCAGAGCATTTTTTTAATAGACTTTTTTTTTTTGAGTATGAAAAATAGCACAGAATGGATGAGGATAAAGGTTATAAATTTTTTTGTAGTTTACTTCTGGAAGTTGCATCATTTTCAGACTGGTATAAAAATCACCTATAGCTACTTACAGGAGTACAGATCTTACCTGAAAAGCGGATGAAACCAATAATTTTAAAGCATAATTATATTTTGCTGCTAAGTTATGCAAAAGCAGTGTTTTCTCTGCTACTACTTCTATTTAAATCTTCCAGAATTTCAGCACCTTAGGACAAGAGCTTTGCAGATGACTCCTATCTCCGTATCTTTTCACTGCAAAATACTGCTCAAAATCAAAGCATGAACTGTCTCCACAGTCATTCAAAACATCCTATGGAAAAATTAGTTCTGTCCCATTTTTCTGATAAACAAGCTTTATGCTGAGATTGCCCTTCCTTGTTTTGGTCATGTTCTCCAGCTTCCAACCTGCTACTTCTGCCTTCTATTTTCTCCTTTTCCCCTTTTCAACTCAACAGCTTTAGCAAGGTTTCAACTCTGTTGTTCACACTAATTCAATCCCAGCTTAATATTATAAAAAACCCCATAATTAAGCTTTTATGTGACAGGAAAAAGAGCGATAAAAGAGATGCAGAGAATTTGAGAAAACCACATCATTGATACACTGATTTTACAAGCTTAAAAGCCTCCAGCATTCTGCAAAATGCTTGTGCACAGTCTCTACGAAGACAGAAACTGTAAACAGTATGGATACTTTCATAGAACACATTACAGAGAACGAGTCTAAAGATGTAGACCTTTGCTAGAAGCAAAAATGCTGATGTGTATTACCTTTGACTTCTCTTTCACTTCATTGGCAACACATGATAACGTAAGGTTTTGACAGGAAAATAAAAGGAATTAAGAGCATGATAACTGAAGACATGTTCCAACTTCAGATCCCAATTATAGCCCACATTGCTTAAAGCTAGGAAATGTGCAAACATTTAACATAAATGAAAAAGAGAAATCTAATGAAAAAGACAATGTGACATGAGAAAACCAGAGCAGAAGCAGCCAATTAAACCTATACAGCCATAATGCAGAATAATTCTGGAGAGGTAGAAGTCAGTGATAAACTTGAGAGATGTTGAAAGATTAAAAATTAATCAACCTGAAAACCACAAGATACATATAAGTTTGGGGGTACTGAGTAGCTAGCACTGCATTTTTTAACTCAGCTGTAACCTATGATGCTGTCCAATCTACACACCAAAAACTGCACTGGACAGGTTTGCCTCTGATGCAGGGGTTTGATAACAGGCTGGGTAGAGCCTTATAAAATATCTTTTTCTTTTAAGATAAACCAACTACCATCACCATCAACAACAACCAAGCATAAGACTATTTAAAAGGCCACATTGCTTTCACTTACTATGAAAGCTCATTCCGTAATTAAAAGAACCTGCAAAACTTCCTACTTGATGGTAAAGCATCTCCCACTCATCTACAACCTTGCTAAAGAATAAAGAAGCCTGCACAGCAGAATGAACCTGCTACCAGGAAATGAGGGACCTGGCATGGATTGTTATTACTGTTAATATTTGACATGTGGAGAGAAACATCAATGAAGTAACAGGGCAAGAAGACCTATCTGATTTCTACAGGTAGAATGTAATAGAAAAGGGCAAGCAAAGGATCGTGCTCAGGTCCCTCTGAATGGGAAGATCCACATCTCCATGCAGAATGGGAACACAGGCTCTGGATCTGGAAGGACAAAAGCAGAAGAGAAGCTCTCCCCTCTGCAGAGTATCCTGGCCGGTGTCACTGTAAACCAGGAATGGAAACCTGTGGGGAGAAACTGACTTAACACATCACCGCGCCACCTGAGATGTTCTAGAAGTCATCTTTCCATGAGTGACACTCTACCATGTTCTTGTACTTGTTCCCCCTCCATATTTCTGTAAATTTAGATGGAACTGAAAATATTCTAGATTCTACAGACTATCCATTAAATTTCTGACAATTTGCTGTAAAGTGGGAGAAAACAATAAAGAGTTACACTACTTGTTTATTGTTTGGAAGGAAACTGTTTATATGGTAGATTTTCTGCAAGGCTTTTAAAATAGTCTATAACATGCTCTCCTTACGGCATTTCCACCACAATTACTTAAACAACCTGATAATGTATGCATATTAATGATCACACACTTCTACTGAAATCAGACAATCAGAACAGTTCTGTGTATTCAACACAAACAATAAATCCCTATAATATGAGCCTTGGAATATACTCTACCTGCCTTCCCACCACTACACGCAAATATTTTTATGTGAAGAAGTCTCTGCAATAGATTTCTTTTTAGCTGGAGTGAAAAATCCATACTTGACTTCCAGGCTTCACTGACTCGACAGATATGACCTTCTCCCTTTCTTCCTTCCAAATTAAGTATTTCTCTATTTGATGAAACAAAAGATTGAGCAGAATAGGAAAATAGTCTCCTTTGTAATTCACTGCTGTGCAACTCATTGAACTTTAAAATCCATCACAGATTAAACTCCCCCTCCCCTCCCCAGATGACAGACAACATGTCTGTATTTACAACGTAGATTTAACTCCTAAAACATCATTAAGTCTTCTGTAAATCTTCTTTTCTTCAAGCATTAATTTCCTTCAGGAGAGATTTAAGAGTTCACACTGGAAAAAGCTAGAAGAAGTCTTGGAATACCTTGAAAAACCTTTTCTATATCTACAAAGCAATCACCTGCCATTCAGATAAGGTAATTTTATAATCTTCTATCAGTCAGCTAAGCACTGTGCCTTTATTTTTGAAAAATAATTCAACTCAAGGACTTGGTCCGAAATGGCCTACTGATAGCTTAGGCAAGTGTCCAAAAGTATCAAACCTCCTGTTTGTCCGAGGAATTAATATTGATAATGATCATGTATGAATCTGAAGGCTGGAGGTCACTATTCAAACCGGCTTTTCAAAATAGCTGAGAAGAAACCGGCATCTTAGGATGTTTTTTTGACATAAACAATGATGAGATATTATGGAAATACATCAAGCGTTTAGCAGTTCAGTTGTGTCTTTTTAAATAACAGCCTCAGACCTTTGACATATTAGATCGGTTTGGAAATAAAAGCAAATATTTAGATAAGACAAAGAAAAACTGACAACCAAAACAACTCGACAGATGTTCTTAACTTGAACAGAGAAGGGTACAGCACAGAAAGAGACAGGCATTTTATTCTTCTAGCATCCATTGCTTTTAACAGCGGATTTCTTCGTCTGACTTTGTAACTTTGTACAGTGGCATCTCTAAATGAGAAAAAGCCGAGCTCAAAGGGACTTTCAAAGGTCATCTCCTCCCTTCCCTGTAGATCAACTCTAACTACATTACAGATGTTTGTCTAGCTTATTCCAAAGAGCTGCCAGAAACAATCAGCAAACTATACCAACGCTTCAGCATCTTTACCACTAACAAACTTTCTTCATATCAACTCTGAATCTCTTCCTGCAGCTAAGCCCCATTATTATTTATCTCTGCAGGATAAACATGGGAAATAGCTTACTTCTTTTCTCTGAGAAAAAGAAAATATTCAACTTTATTTTTTTTCCATTTGAAGACTCTTATCACATTCCTGCTTCATCTTATCCTCTTTAACCCAAATAATCGCAGCTCCTTTAATCTTTCCCCCTGTTGTGTCTCCCAAATGATTCTCAGAGTGTCAAATCTGGAGAAAGACCTCCAGCTGAGCCCCTGTGACAGCTGAGAGCAGGAAAAAGGTTGCTTCATGCATCTAGCAAAACACAAATTCATATTCTTATGTGCCACAGCACAGGTTGCCTTGCTGGTAATAACATGCCATAATTGATTGTGTTCAGCTTGCAAGTGATAAGCAGTTCTCAGACTTTCCCACCCAAAGAGCTGTCATCTAGACAATTACTCTTATCCCAGCGGAAGACCTACCCCTTTTAACAGATTACAGCAAGTTCGTTTTGAATTCCAATCCTGAGTTACTTACAGTTTTTTCCAGCATTATGTCACACACAATACGAATACACCCAAAGTTTATACTTTTTTATTTACAAGGTTTAGATTAATCTCACAGAATAACTTTTACACCAATTCTGTAAGAGTGGAAAAGGTTGAGAGTTCTAAAGCATTAAAAACAATGGATCCAAAGCCTTCTCTGTGGTGTCCAGTCAATACATTGTCCAGAGAGCTTGGGGAGTTGTCATCCCTGCAGAACTACAAACTTGGACTGGACACAGCCCTAACCAACCTGCTTTGGGTGACTGCTTTCTGAGTACTTGATGATCTCCAGAGGTCCTTAGAGTTCAACTACTCTGTATTTCTTTTTTTGAATTCTTAGCTGGTTGATCTTTTTTATTGGCCTCTGAAACTGTGGCTTGCTTTCCACAGAAGAATTGCATTATGAGTATTTTTTATTAGTAATAAAATCCTTATCAGGACCTATTTTGTTTAAGCTGAGTAGAGCCAAAGACATTGCAATTAAAGATAAATGCAAAATCATCATTTGTCTGATAATCATAATATTTATAATTAATGTTTTATTCAGTTATTAGATATGGCCCAGGTACAAAACCCAAACCAAACCAAAATATCCCTTGTAACTAGGTGAGCAGTATGAAATTAACTTCCATTATTAAGCAGTTTCTTGATAATTTTACTGAATTTCAAAAAAAGCAAAACATTCATAGTCCTCTACATCCATCTAATCTTATTGCCAGTTGGAGCTGTTGCAATTTATTCTTTAATAGGATATACTTAATTATCTTTATAATGTGCCTGAATAAAGACTGAAGAAAAAATTTCAGTACCTGAAACATAAAAAATTAACTGTTACAATGACCACAGCTCGCTGAAGTTTGAGCAGCCCTTTAGATTAGTGGCAGGTATAAACTAAGTTAGTATTTGAGAGAACACGCAGGCACTGCCACGCTGCACCTGGAACATCGCCGGAAGCAAATGCTGCCCAGCGTTCTGCATGTATTCGGAACACTCTGTCCTGGGCCCCCAGTCCAACCCGAAGAACACAGCAAAGGGCTATGGAAGGGACCCATCTCAGGAACTCCCCTGGAGAAGGCCATGAGCAGCATGATTTACCTTTGAAGTTCTATTAATAGAAATTGAATGAGCATACCTTTATTTAGATTAATATCAGTATTAAGCCCCTGTTTGAGGAGGCTGAAATGAGGGAATCCTATATGTCATCTCAACCTACTTTTTTCTCCCGGTTCCAGCTCCATGACGCTATATAATCAAATATTTCTAAAATACTGCAGTCTGTACTGTATTTGAGATTCCTCTTTAAATCTTAGTAATTTTATGGTTCACTTCCTATTTTGAAGCATTTTCATTGAAACTAATACACATTTTACATTCAATTTAAGATACATTCTTCCATAGCACATCTCACCATGGCCATTACATTTAAATATAGCATATTATTTTTGTTTCAAAACTTTTTTAAAAAAAATCATGCATACTTCTTTAAGATTTCTCCTCCTATGTTCATTTATTCTTGATGAAATGAGAAAGAATCTTAATTTCAGGTCTTTTTATTTTACTTTTCAAGGTATAATGCATCATTTAAAAAGGAAATATAGCTCTAAGAGTTGCTGTTAAGGACCATAAAGCAGAGAAATAACATGTAGTTCCTTTGCAAGGTTTTTATCTTAACAGCATTACTAACTGTGACATTTATCCTGCTTAACCTCACCAAATGTACCCTAGGGAAATGTCAACAGAGTCTTATGGTTTTAATACAAATGAATTATCAAAGAGGTTGAATAATGTAATCATCTTAATGTATTCAGTTTTTATAATGAACATCTGTTATGGGGATAGAGAAGCAAAGTGACTGGTTAATGTAACAATTAAATAAACAATTAAATCAAAAATTAATAAAACCGATTTTACAACGTTAACTGTTTGAGTAACAACCTGAAGTAACTGCTGTTGAACTATTCCTTACATCCTTTATTTCTGTTGGATACAATTTTTCTTGATGAAATTTATATATGCTTCCTAGACGCTTGTTATGGGTATAATCCTGTTTACAAAGACAGCTTGCTCCCTCGATAGAAATCTTTTCCCTTGAGTGATGCGTATTTTTTGTTCTTAAAGTTCCTGCCAAATCTCTTACTTTACATGCCTTTGCCAATAATCCTTTTGTGGTGTATTTTCTGTCAAGTCCATTTATTAAGAGAGTTGTTTTCAAACATCTTGCTAGCATACATTACAGTAATTCTATTCTCATGAGAAGACATTCTCTAATTATTGAGATGGTCTAACAAATGTCTCTGATATTTACTGCTATTATATTTTATTATACTTTATGACCTGAATATAAATTTTGGAAAATTTACATGCATGATACATAATTTTGCAGTCTATATTCTTTCAAAATACGTTTTATGAGTAATGCCAAGAAATCATGAATATTTTTTTTAAGGAAATCATGCCGTCGTTTACCTTTCAGAAAACAAATATCCTCAATTTTATCTGAGCTTGTGAATGACACTTCACTCAAACTCCATGCTCTGAGCCTTGTTTATATAGTGTAACCAGTTTGTTCTTTTGCTCCAGAAATGCAGAAATTTGAATATATTTTAGGCACATTTGTCAGCTTGTCACCACACATCCATACAGCCAGGACATTTTAAGTCCTCAGTATGCAAATCTGATATACTGCAATTATACTCTAAGACATCCCTTGCCAGGTTGGTTCAAGGCTCGATTCATTCACTTTTGCCTGATGCCATTCGCTTGACAGCTACTATTTGCTATTCACAATTTGTTCGATAGCGCGAGCTGCGTTCAGAGTTATATTACAGTGAAAGAGAAAGTTATCACATGATTAAAGGTCTTAATTACTCATAGATTAACCACAGAAACACAGTGACTGAGAGAAGTGAGTTACCACAACCACGATTTAACCGGAGTTTACCACGTGATGTTTTTTACTGCTATTATAACACTTGGCTCTTAGTTTTCTCACCAAATCCCACATCCTCAATGTAAATGACTGCATGGCACGTCACGTCCAGGGGGGTTATAGACCTCACCATGGCATGCACAGCTCCTGGTGTACTGACTAGGAAAAAACCAAAAAGGTTATATCTGAATTTTGAAGGAAAACAGGTCTATACTCTTGAGGCTTACACATTAAGCTCAGGTCTCCAAGGAGTTCTCTGTCTCCTTTTATGATTTAGAATTTACAATCAGCACCAGAGTATCTGCCAGTTTCTTTACTTAGCAAGAATAAGTGTGGCAACATACATTAAAAATCCAGATACGTTAATGGTATTTCCTCTTGCTGCATAGCATTGTTGTAGTCAAAACCCATTAGATACAGTTGGCATGTTCAAATCTGATATTAAATATACATTTGTCGCTCTTCTAGAGAGTACTTTATGCCATCCTAAAAATCTTTCTATTGGAAGTATCTCACAAGAAAGGGAAGATCACAGAAATCACAGTTAGGAAGAGTATGATAATTATTTATGAAAATCAGTGAAGAAGGCCCTTGGAAGTGAGGAATCCTGGCTCTACTGGTCGCTCACCCTTCAGTAGCCGAGGGAATAACTGTGTCTCATACATGACAACTCTGAAACCCGGGCACATAAGCAAGTTTTCTCACAGGGAAAATCAGTCATTTCAGTCAACAGCTAATGCAGAAGTTGCTGCTGTCAAAATCACAAGAACATATGCATAATTTTCACTCTCACATTCATATTCATCTTTATTAAGAAGGCTGCATAGCAACCAAAACAGATGCCTGTGACTCTGAACATAACATAGTTTACTGTCTGGTGGGTTTGATTACTTTGTTGAGGACGCCCTCACCTATCTGGCTGATAAAAGGTCCTCCTTTCACTTCACTGTCTGGTTACCACAATCAACCCTGAATTTTACTGCACGCCGTGTTCCCTTAACTTATCCCACTATTCAGCCTCGATCCTTTTCAAACCACCGAATCATTTCACCCTTTCAGCCTGACCAGTTTCAACAGAGGAAAACAACAACATACTTTTCCTGAGATCCTCTATGCAGTTTTCTTCCTGTAAGCTTATTTTGCCCCTATACCCAGACGATGCTGAATTCCTCTAGGAATGGTGACACTACGGTCATCCAGAGATCTGTATCTATTCCATGTGATGCAGCAGACAAGCTACTCTAGGTGTCAGGTCTGGTTTGAGCATAGCTAATCTTTTCTTTTGGGTGGAATGGACGTGGAATAACTAGGCAGAAGATCTCACCTAGGGCAGAGTGGGAAACAGAGGCACATGGTGACACAGGAATAACAATCTTGTGTATGAAAAGAGACCAGCATTTAGATAAATATTCCTGGAGTGTGTGAAAGCACTAGCTGATTGTCATGTTTTCTCATTCAGGAAGAAATTGGAAGGATTACACTTCTTGACATAACATGCCTCAATCCTGCCCCAGTTATACCTTAAAAGCCCTTTGTGAACTAAGCCATGATCTTTTAAAATTAATTACCTTTAATTGCCAGGTTCACTCTCTGTCCTCTGAAAATTGTCGCTTCATTTGCTTTGTTCTAATATTTACTTACCCTCCCAGATAAACATGACTTTTCATGAAGAAATTCTCAGTTGTACAGCAGGATATTTCTAGCTAATTTCCTTAATACCCAAAGGATGCACATAATCTGGACTTGGAGAAATAAGTACTAATTTTTTGTGTGTGTGTGTGTATTCCCTTCTTTGATCTTAGCTATTTTTACAAGGTCAGTTCTAAGCATAACTTCATAAATTTTCAGATGCCTCCTTTAATTTCATTTTCTGTGTCCTTCAGCATTAGCAGTAAGAGGTAAATGGTAACTCAGCATTTTTTTTTTTCTGTGCATTATTTTCCACTTCCTAAAGATTTCAGGTCTATGTTCCCTGGAGTTTCATTTTGCAGAAGCCAAGATTACTTTGACATAAAACTACCTCTCCAAATCTCACCTTTGCATGGCTCCTTGAGTTACTCATATAGGAACCAGCACATTAGATTTCAGTAATGCATAGAAAATCACAATTGGCGTCACCTGCTTTGCTTCTGCAGCCTACTGCTTCTGTTTGTTTCTTCTCTTTACATATATCCATTTTAATACATCAACATAGAGACTCTATTTTCCTTCTAATCTGATTTCTCTTTCAGATAACACATTTCTGAGTAAACTTGCATGTCTCAGTTCAGGTGCCACTTGAACTCTCCTCTCCTTCACTATCTCCTCTCCCCAGAAGAGGTCTCGAAGGCATTATGGTTCACGCAGACCATGAAATAGACTGCTAGTCAGGAAGGGTTTGTTGCTAAAAGTGAGAACTATTTGTCCTGGTAAGTTTTGAGTCCCTTTGTGCTTTGCTTTTTAGTATTTTAAATGCAGAGGGGAAAGGATCTCCAAGATTCTGACAATTACAAGTATATTTATTAAAGATGAATTGAA
This sequence comes from Phaenicophaeus curvirostris, assembly GCF_032191515.1. Classification (NCBI taxonomy): domain Eukaryota; kingdom Metazoa; phylum Chordata; class Aves; order Cuculiformes; family Cuculidae; genus Phaenicophaeus; species Phaenicophaeus curvirostris. Next base: position 18,447,614 of record NC_091404.1, on the reverse strand, counting down.
ATGCTTTTAAAAATCTAATACTTTAGTTTATACTAAAAAATAATAGCTATGGTGGTAATTGTCTGTATAATGGAATATATATATCTATATAATAACGGCAGAAACCCCAAGAATTCTGTGATAATTAGCGTCTGCAACGCTAACTGACAGTCAACCCTTGTTTAAACATTAGCCTATTGAACTGTAAGTCTTCCTATTTAATTGAGTTTTACACTAAAATACAGAAGATATTTTAATTTTAGATGTGGCCACAGAGAAACCCCCTAAATTAAAGTGATACAGACTGACTTCTCAGGGAATTTAGAAGTGAGTTTTTCTGATCTTAGTAAAATTGATTTTACAGGGCTTACTCTTTTTGAGGACCTGATGATCCATACACAATTTTCACTATTGTATTTTGCATATTTGTGTCTTTTTTACTATTTTTTTCTTTCCTTTCTTGAAAACAGAGTTAAATTTACTTTCCAAAATCATGTAAGAGGTTAACATGATTTCTAAATGAAGAAAGTAATTTGCTTTAGGGCTGCCAAGGCTATGAAAGGAGGGAAAAGACACAGACTTTTCACCCTTGTTCCAAAGTTAAGCTAATGAATATTTGGCAGGAGAAACAGCTTTATCTTTACAAAAAAAATTCCCTTAAAAACCTATATTTTCACTTACGGAGTCATCCAAAGTTCGTCTCTTAATGCTTTTAAGAAGTTTTTCCTATATAAATATTCACTATTTCCCAAATTAATCAGCTTAATACAAAGACAATTATACCTCTGGATTCTACACACACTCGTCCCTCATAAATAATTTCTTTGAAATATTATATGACTTTTCTTGAAGTGTTAGATACAAGAAGATAAAACATTCAACGAAACGCTTATAATTTTAAGATTGGAAAAACAATCAGTCACTAAAGGTCTGATGGACATCTAAACTATTTTGACTAACATAACTTTTAAGAATGCATATCATTCTACTCTGTCTTCCACAGAAACCTGGACTTCATTCTAAGCCTTTCTCTTTGAAACAATATAGAAATTTGTCTTACATTTGGAACGGCTGCATCAAGAAATTGAGTTATGATGCAGAACCAAACTTACAAAACTTCCACGCACTTCAGAGCCTACTTTTTAAGATGAAAATTGAGCACTGAAAAGCAGTGTTCTCAAAACAAACTGTTTTCTGGCTGTTACTAAAATATGGCAAAAACAAAAGTCCAAATACGTTAGATTACAGAATATATAATTAATACATTCCTTTCTCAATGTTAGATGTTGTTTTCTTCCAAAAGCCCAGATCGGTGAGGAAAGAGAAAAATAATTCTTCTCAGTTACAGATAAACAGATAATTAGAAGCAAACTAGGTTTGTAATATGATTATATACTTTTACAAGAGGCAGTATACCTAAAGAATGATAAACTAATTGCAGAGGAAGAAAGGTAGGCTTTAATGTTTTAAAGCGCAGGATGAGGCAAACTTTCAGAGACTAAGCTTGAAATGAGAGCCTTTTGTAGTACAAAAACATGATGAGACAGCCTTTCATAGCATTTCAAGCTTTTCCATAATGTATTGTCATTGTAGCCAAAGAACCCGTCATATATGATAATTTTCACACAGTTTTGAATAAGAACCTCAAACAGATCAAAAGGAACTTTCAAGTTGCTTTGTGGTTTGTAAATATATTTATAAATTACTTCGTATCATAAACAATAGCTCTCTAAGCACTTCAAAAAGAAAGCTCTTTGTTATGTTACCTAACAAAAGTAATGTTATTTATTGAGACTATTTTACAACACTTACATTGGATAGAAACATTTATGTAAACAGCAAAATACTGGAATGACTTTGTAAAGCATACTTGTACAACAACCATATTGATTAAAGCGATTGTGAAATTTTCTATTTCATTGCTTTAAGTTCTCTTAATATACTGAAAAATAAAAATCATAGAATCATAGAACCGCTTGGTTGCAAAAGACCTTTGAGATCATCCGAGTCCAACCATAATCCTGAATTGTCTCAGCCCAAGGAAGACGTGACCTGTTAAATATTTGAAAGTATATAAATGTTAGACTGCACACACCTTATCGTTTCCTCTGATGAATAACCTAAGGAAAAAGACTCCAAATCTCCCTGGTGTTGTTATTCATTAGCCTCAGAATAGTCACCATCTACAAGCTGCACATTGCAGTTAAGTGTATGGCCAAATGTTGGCACTGAAATATATCACTAAAACCTGTTGTACACAGAGGATCAAATGAAGAGCTTATTGCAGGTACCACATCTAAGGAAGATAAAGCCAAGATTGACATCAAAGGAGGCAGCACCAAGTAAGAAAGTGACATATTCTCAAGAAGCTTCAGATTAAGAAAGTCATTTAAGCTAATCTATATACCTGATTAGTAAAGAGCAGTGAAATTTCCCTTGATTATTCTATTTCCTATACTGCCTAGCTGCTGCTTTAACACACTGCTGCGTGGCCAGTCTGCTCTCGTGGCTCTTAGTCATCTCCAAAGATGCTACAGCCCCACAACTGTCACCAACTGGTAAAAGTAATTTAGAAGGTAGATTGAAAAACCTGGGGCTTTATATAACGACGGTTGGAAAATGAACGCGAGAAGTATTTTTTTCTTAGAACTATTTTCATAGGACAAATATTGTGTTGAGAGAAGCATACAAAGTAACTCATTTAGGGCATGTGCAACAGCGCAAAGTGCTTTTCTTTATTAAAAAAATTATAAAAGCTGATTTTTCCCCATTATGACTAGATTCAAATCCTTATTTCATTTAATGACAAATGCTGGAGGAATCTGCACTCTTAGATTCCCCTAAAAGCTGCACATTGAAAGACACTGTGCTAGCCATATAATCTTTATCACTGCTATACAGGGAGGTTTTATTCCTTTTAAATCATACAGATCCCAAAACAATAATCCAAAAGGCAGACTTAACTGAGTTCCCTTGGAAGCACACCACTCAGATTATTTTCTCTAAATCTCTAAGGCCATTAGCAGAAACCTGATAAATGAGAAATAGTTCTGAACCAAAAAAAAAAAAAAAGTTACTGCAAAGCTATGATTTCATTTTATAGAATTTTTCTAATATTTTAAGTTTTTCGTAGCGCCAAGATTAACTGAGTCACACTTCATTATATTACTGTGCTTCAAGTATTTGGCCTCTTTTCATTTCATTAATGGAAAGTATTCTTCTCTTCTGTGAACACTATCATCGTTGTTATTTCATACATTTCCCAGCTTTTATAGTCAAACAGTGTTTACATAAACCATCCATATAATTACCAGTTTTACTCACATTATTTTGGATACTGCTGGATGTTGCTGGATATTCCAAAGCTCACATTTACAAATCAATAACTACATGTATTGCTGAGGTATACATTCATCAAAGAAAAATCACACATTCTCAATTATTCTTGGTTTGGCAGTTCTGTCTATGCACACAGACAACAAATATGCCAAACTAATGAAAAACAAATCTAAATAAACACCTCCTTTCAAGTACTTGCATAATCTTCCTGTGCAAAACAAATATCTACCAGGAGCAGCTCCAGAAATATCCCATTAGTTTCCTTTATCAGCATAACTCAATTTTGAATATTCATTTGTAGGGTGTGCTTTCTTTGTAAGCAATACTCTCTATTCCTAGTGGATAACAAACTACATAACAGGGTTCCTGCTATAAACTAGTAATTCTTGCCTTTTACCAGGTGGCATTGGGACAAATGCTTTCTCTGATTTTTTCTCCCACCTACAAGAAACCAAAGGGTTGGCAGATGACTATTTTTGTGGGGTGATGAGGACAGAGGGGGTTGCTGAGCCTGGCCTGTGTAATGTAAATTAGACAGTTTACACAAACCAGCCCATTAATGACTGAAGAAAAATTTCCAGTGTTTTCAATGGAAACCACCATTGAAAAAGCCACCTTGTGCCCAAAGGTTTCAGATTTCTGCTCTGTACTTAACGTTGCTTCCTCTACTCCACATATTTAGCCTGGTCTCATTTAATTTGAATTTCACCTTTGAAAGAGGGACTTCTTTCATCCTTGTCCATTTGAAGAACTTTTTATTAGAAAAATACATTATTTTGCTGTCTCATGTATTAAAAACTTTATTTTGCTTCAGATTTGATCTGCTTTTAAAGTCTTTCTAACAATAAAAACAAAAACATCTTAAAACAATACTTGCTTGGTCAAATATGGATTTACAAAATACTTGTACATTCCCTTTCTGTCAAAGCCCTAGCAATTAAGAATTGGACAGCATTTAATTGGCTTGTCAAGTCTAGCTAGAAGCTCTTACATATACTTTTATTTTTCTTCAAAAGAACTGTATCAAAATTTTGTAATCTGCCTCTTCACAGACTGAACCTTCCTACAGAAAACAAATGATTTTATTCCTTCTTGAAATGTGAATCGCGTCCTAAATCCCATGCCATATAAATAATACCTCCTGGACACAGACAGATCAAACATAAAAAGTCTAAGCCTTAATCCTCATCCCCAGACAATGCAAGCAACTTTAGAAAGCAAACATATTGTGCCTGAAAAAGGCTGGTTCTGCTCCAAAGTCAGCAATGTACAACCACCACTGAATGCTATTGTCGCTTCCACACCAGTTTACCCCTCAATTTTACAAAAAGATACTCATGGTATATAACAATGATGTGTTTTCAAGCGCCCTACAAGTTATTTACAAAGATAATTACTTCTAAGATGCTCAGCTAAACTGAGAAAATGCTATTTTTACATAATTCTTCCTTTGTTATATGAGGAGGCACACAAATGCATGCACGTACACACACTTTTCACATGACCTACCACCTTTTCCTGATGTAAAATGTGCTGCATATGTTTTGAGCTGCAAAGAGCTGATCTTTCAGGTAATTTTAGCAGCTTAAAAGCTTTATTGAAACCTCATTAAGAAAAGTAGCAACAATTCTTGGCTAACACCATACTGCAAATGAAGAATATTACCATTCAGAGGTGGGTTAATCATGCTCAGGGTCTTTAGAAATGCTTAATGCTGTTGTTTTTAGCTTGAAAGTCGTTCTTGGCATGCCAGTGCTCCATTCCATATCACATTCTTTAGTAAGACAATGAATAATCCTTACCTAAAGAGCAATTACAGATCCCTAATTTCAACTCTTTCATTTCCCTTAATTAGAGAAAGTACCAAGGGCAGAAAATACAGGCAAGCCCCAGCTGTCATTAACAGTAAGTGAGATTTGTATAAGTAACTTGAGTCTTAAATCTCTCCACCTGCACTGCATGTGAGTGCTACATAATTAGTTTACATGTCTTTATAGATGCCACACCTACTCCTATTTCTCCACAAGTGAAATGTTTTACCCTATTGAGGGACCACATGAAAAAGTTAAGAAGTGCCCATCAAACAGTTCCCATGTTTCTACTTTCCTAAGAAGAAAAGCTGATCCAAACATCATGGTTTAAAAGCTGCTGTCCAGATTGCAGGACCTACTGCTCGCTGCATCCAGCTCTGTCCCTATGCACTAACTCTGATTTTCCCCTGGAAGAAACGCGCACATGGGCATGCTCTGAAACTGCCTGAGAAGAATGTGGGATGTATTCCCACACCCTTCGTTCAGCCACGTTCTTTGCAAACCATCCAGTCACTTTTTACCTTGCTGGCAAGTTTGATTTTGCTTAGGAAGGATTTTTGTATGCTATCACAAACAACACTACAGAGCTTTGAATCTTAAAACTTTATCTCCTCTGCTGTTAGCTGGGAATGTGCCTGTGAATGCACAGATTTTAAATACTGAAGTTTAATTTTTTACATTTTCCATATTAAAGATTAACAGTACGTGACCCTGATTGATAATACAACATGATCTGGCACTGTCTTTGAAGTGATTTGTTGGATAGACTAATGACAAGCTAGTTATTAGCAAAAAAAATGTCCTTTTTTTCCAGATCTTTTAAAAAGCTTTGTGATTTTCAGAGAAAATCTGCAGTCCTACTTACTCATCTGTTTTAGCTTTTCCTGTTGTAGAACATGAAAGGATAGGAAGATAAATTTTCAAAAGATTTTTCTTGGGGTAATTTCTTACCATACACTGTCGGTGGTAATTCAGAGTGTCTAGACTAAAAATGAGATGTTATCTCAGGGACTCTAATAAAAACAATCTGCACAGGCTTGTCTGTGCTTAAATGTTTTTTTTTTTAATGGTAGAAATTAATGCTTCTTAATAAGCTGTCATCTTTGACTCTCTTACATTTTTTTGGGGCAATTATGAACACACTTCCTCCAGCAGAAAGAATCCTGTCCCCCACCTATCTCTTCTCCATTTAAAAAAAATACTAGAAGACTATCAAAGAGTTAAATTCTGCCACTGGGCAAGAGACTGGTAAAATATGAACTCATTAATCATCCCTAGAATTCATAGATATGAAAAGTACAAACTTTTCAGATGACCTCAAAAAGATGAATCTTTCTCATGGAGTTACACGATAACGTTTTCAGTTGTTTATTCTCCTCTTCATCATCACTACATACATCTTAATATGTAAAAGTGAAATGATCTTCGGGTGACCTGCAGATACCCTTTTTGTAGGTGGAGTTGTTCTCTCTCTGAACCGTGTATGTTATTTGCCCACGCTTTACATACAACTTTCCCCTGACATCTTATAGTTCAAAAGACGTTACATATCAGAGCAGAGGATCACCATCCTAGATCAAATACAGACTGAGCTAATAGAAAAACAAGAAAAAAAAGTATTAGGGGGTTTTGGGAGGAAACTGAACACTGCAAATTGTCAGCAATTTATTTCTATGAGTATGTAAAGATGCAAATAGAAGATAAAGGGTAAAAAACTAAAGGCAAAGAAAATACTGGCCAGTCATCTGCTACAAAAATCTTCCTACAATTACTTTTATAGAATTTAATATATAAATAAAAATGTAATAGCATAAAACTGTGCCTTGGATTTTCTCATAGCCTAGTTTTTGCACAGCTTTTCTGGTATCTGATAAATTTAACTGTAATGTTACAACTCTGTCAATCATGCTAGAGGGGAAAAAAGGAACAAGCAAACAAAAAACCCTGATAATACCATAATGTAATGGCTAACTCAGAAAATACGATCAAACTTTTGTGGAAGCTCTGAACACCAGGCTAGTGGATAGGTAGAGTTGGACTTGATGATCTCAAAGGTCTTTTCCAACCTAGTGACTCTATGATTCTGCTCCAAGAGCTCTAACATTTGGACTAATGCTACAATCAGCAATGCCAACTGCAAATACGAGATAAATTCATCAGCATGGGTGCTCATAAACTACACCTATTTTATTGCAGTGGGCTAAATTACAGCTACTCCCATTTCATAAAAATAAAATTTGACAAACTTATCAAAATATTTCAGTTTTACAAAAAAAATTTGCTACCTCCATCATATATTGTTTTCATTCTCCTTTTTATATTGAAAAATTGTAATGACACTGACACGCACTTACAAGCATGTTTCTCTAAAAACGTATGGTAATATTTACAAAATCAGCAATTTTTAATACAGTTTGGTAGATGAGATATTGTTTTGCATTTCCTAAGGTCTCATTTTGTGTTGTGATAGGCAATTAAACAGCTGGCGTATTTCAAAGTCATGGTTGATGAGGTTGCTGTGTAATTTTGTCACAATATTAAACTATGCAAACAATCATACAGCAATGGCAACAATCTTTTTCTAAACTTAGCTCTCCAGTAGCTTTATAATGTATCCCACAGAATTTCATTTCCTTAAGATTCACAGCCATATTTGGATGTCTTATCCTAAACAGTTGCCTCTTATCTTAAGAGGCTATCAAGCCAGCATTGCTTACATCCTTTCCCACACATTCAGAATTTCCTCCTTAAACACTATCTAACTGATAGGTAGCAGGGATAAATTGGAAACACAAAAAGAAACCCTGTTCTATTGTATGAATTTCTCTCCATTGCTGAACAAGAATTCAAAAACAAAGCTCTGAGCTATTTAGTAAAAAAGGCATAGAACCACATAAACAGTCGTGAGAGTTAGCTCTTAAGAAATCCAGGCAAGCCTCAAACCTCTGTCAAAATAAAAAAGAAACATAAGATGGAGAAATTTCTCTAAGGTTTTAAGGTTTGTTTTTGTTTTTTTTTAATTCACAATTTATAACAGCTCCATTTCTAATCATGTGGAGAGGAGGAAATCGTGAGCTTGAGTTCTTAGTATAGTTCGAACAGGTAGGAAAATCAATTTCTGCTTCCAAAAAATCAAGGTCAATCATGTGCAGAACTGTTCTTCCATCTCCTTTGATGCTTCCTACGCCTCCTTCTCTATTATAAAAAGCATTACTAGAGGGAGTCTCATCACTACTGTTCATATCTACCCGCATAATCCTCTCATTAAAGGGTTACCAAGGTTTACACTGTATGGAATAAATTTTCAAATCTGCTTCAGTTAAAGAATGAACAGGTTCCATGGGAAAATAGATCAGAGTTTCTGCTCTTTAGATCCCTATCCCTGAGATGCAGCTAATTTTGAATCTTCTTCATCTCTCCTGAAACAAAATTATGCAGCAGGATTACACTGGTAAGCTTGAAGTACAGTTCAACGTATGATAGACAATATTCTTTTGTGCTTAAAATATTCACATACAGCACTGGAGTCACGTACTATCTAATGATCTGCTTTGGTTTTCTGTGATAATATTTTACCTGCTACTGAATTAGCATTTAATTTCAACTTAACTAACTAACAGTAGTGCAACTTGTCTGGAATGTTTCATTTTTTTTCTGAATAATACTCACTACTACAGCTGTCCTCCAATTATTAATAAACAAAGAAAACCCACTTTGTAATTATATCAGCAAGATACAAATATTAATTCCACTACCCTGTGATGTAAATATAAATTAAAAAAACCCCTCTGGTATATTCAATTAATTCTACTAAAGGATAAAACCTCCATAACTCATCCAAGTTAACAGCCTATCTCATTGATGTTATTTGCCTAAAGAATGACAGCAAAGCACTTTGGGATGCTGAAAGGTGATAGTTAAGATATGCGTAAGCACTGATGGGTATTCCACACTACATATTCACATTGCAGAATAAGACTCAATGTCCCACACTTAGTTTATCATGCCAGTACTGTTCACAGATAGATTCCTACCTAAGTCAGGTAAGAGAAGTAAAAGAAAGTTAAGTTACTTAACTCTTAAGTAAGTTAAGTGAAAGCAAAGAGAATTAGTTTTAAGTACTATAATACGGTTATTAAACTTCACTTTAGGCTATGAGATCTTTCCACAACCATTTATGGTGGTTTTATCCATGACTTTAAATGGGGTGTGAGATAACCCTTCTATCTTCAAACTTCTACAGCTATGCAGTCGGTCTCCAAAACATTTTCAGCTGCTATAACAAATGTGATCACAAAAACTTTTTGCCCAAACTAAACCAGCTTATTTTATGATTATTTACACAAGCAAAGTTCCCAAGAGTGCTGCAGTAATTAATTAGCAGGAAACGTGCTGAAAAGGGTAATAGACTTGGGATAGTCATCCTTTTTCTTCTAAGACAGCAGTTCAAGTTTATTTGTTGTTAAAGATGAGAAAAAGGTGCTTTGTTCTTGTTTCTTTCCTGGTGCCAGATAAAAACTGTTAATTGAATGTCTGGTCTCAGTCAATTTCTTCCCTAGCCATTAATACAGAAATTGTTTTAATTGACCTTCTAAAAGAAAGCACCAAACAAACAAACAAAAGATGCAGATTCAGCATTTATTCTGCAAAATATGCAGGATAATATACATCCTGAAGACTCTGTGGAATTAGTTACTTGAAACTGTTATTGCCTTTTCGCCTCTGCTAACCAGAATTAAGGCACTGAAAAAGAAGGTGACCTGTACCCTCAGAAGAAAATCAAGGAAGAAAAAAATAATTAGTAGAATTACTGAATGGGCAAAAGGCCCACGAAAAACAAAGTTCTTCAGAATGTGAGTTAGGATTTTTTAAAAGCACTTAATCATAAAAATGTCTGTACCAGCAAAAAGATGGCTGAAGTTTTCACAGTAGTTACTTGAAAGGCATGTGATGCCTTAATGGTAGCATATATAGAATAAATATCTGGGGGGAAAGGAATGCAAAGACATTCAATGAACATAACACATATTTTGATTGAAGAACTGTAAGAAACAGAAGATGTTAATGATAAAATGACTAGACTGAAATACAAGGTAGCTTCTGGAGGAGAGTTTGCAGAAGGCGAACAGTTTGTGTTACGCACACAGCTTGATACTTAGTCAAAAGATTTGTCAGTAGTACTTCCATAAGGCCAGTTGTGCCAAGACAGTAGAAATGCACGGAGAGGCAGGACTCAACGGTGTGAATTAGTAACCCAAGCTGGTTTGGAACGAAATCTAGTTCCAATCCTGATCGCTTTCAGCACAGGTCAAGTTATACTGTCACCTCTTCTGATACCCTGTAAACATTCCAAAAATGGTTTCTCAGAGAGCAAAGAGAAACCAAGGTGTGGAGATCTCTGACTTCTTGGCAGAAACCTACCTGTCCATGTTTCAGAAGAAGGCATGTTAGTAAGCATGTAGATCCAGGGGACAGGCACCCTCCAGAGGACATCCGTGAGGCTCCATCTACAGTTTTGCACAGGGCCATGTTACACAAGGCTGAAATAATTTTGAAACCAAAGACTGATTGAAACGGATTTTCTGTCAGATTGCTGTCTCAGAACAAGGGCATCACGAAAGCTTCCCTCACTTTTCACAGATTAAAATGAGATTAAGCCCACAGACTAAGATCACAAACCAGCTGTCATCCCTATTCAGAGTGCAAGATGTAGCTGTGCTTTCCCATGTGTGGTAACGCACTCACTGCAGTTACAGCAGCACCACCAGCAAACTGATACACTGCTCAGGAGACGGGTATCACCCCTGTACAGAGAAATCAAAGCGACTAAGAAAACAATTATTTAAAAAACACGAATTAAGAGATTAAAAAAAGTTACTGTCATTTTGTCTATTAAAGTCAAACAGAATTTAGTATGCTGATAGGTTTTGCATGATATGACAGAGGCTAAAGGAAACTTTACACCAGAAACAGAAATGAAGCCCTAAGGCTTCTTCATGAAATAATTGTATTCATTATTCTTATTGGAAGTGGGAAAGCTATGTGCCTGAAAGCCTCTGTAGAGATTTGTTCATGAAACAAATATTTATGTTGTATTCTGTTTTTTTCTGCATCATTTATTTTCCACTCTTCCATATCTTGATATTCATATTACAAGACTATCAGAATAGGAACGTCTCGCAGCATTAGTTCTTGTTTGTAAAGCGTGCTGCCTGCATTGCATATACACATACAAGATCACAGGAAGAAAACTGGTTTGTGTTCTCTGCTTGCTTGCATAGAAGATGTAAAATTAAGGTATTAGTAGGCACCAGATAACCCACACAGATAACAACCACCAGGTGACAGTTCACAGGCCCAGCCAAGATACCTTGACAGCCTAAAGGTTAATGCTTCTCTGCAAAAGCCACAGAAAACTGGTTATGACCTATCGTAAATACTTGGTCCAGAGCGGTCTTGATTCATAGGGAAAAAAAAAAGTATATAAACACCAAACATGTACAGTGAAGCTTGGGAAAGAGAGAAGACACCACTTTGGTTGTGGCTTTCAACACAGAACAGCTCTTGAGCCTGGTATCTGCCATCTCCAAGATGAAGAACCACTATGACTACAGCCAAAAAGACATCACCACACTTGTGTGGTATTATGAATCTAATGCTCAATTACCATATTTGATACTAACAGGCTGCTCAAAATTTCAGCATATACGGTCATTTGAAGTTTTGAGGTTTGCTTGATGACTCAATCTCTCAAAATATTTCCATCATACTGATACCAACTTTACTGCAAATCAGCGTTTGCCCTGCCCTAGCATTTCTTTTATTCTTTCTATTAATTTCTTTTTCCAAAGTTCTACCTCGTTCATTCAATACAAGCATTATGTGCGGTGGGGTTTTTGATCCATATTGCAGGAGGTACATCTACCATTCGATTAAAGAGAAGAAGACCAATTTTATAAGATAGATGATATGAATTCCAAAAAGAGAATTTTAATTTTCATTAGGTTGAAGGTATTTTATACTCTACACACCAACTTCTCCTTTCTCTTTGGATCATGTCCAATGCTGCAGTAGCACCCAAGTTCAGGTTAAGAGTAGTGTCCCATCATATTAGATATTATGCAAGCACATAATCAGATACTTTTTATGCCGTAACCAAAGAAAACCACCAAAAAACCCACTATGATGCACTTCCTCACTATATTCTGAACCAATAATTACATTTCACTTACTAATAATAAACCATGCAATTTTATTAAATCTTTGCAGAAAGGTGACAGCCTTTAACTGGATTCTATGAGGAAATTGTTTAAATTTTACTCTTACCGGTAACTATTAGTATTTAAATTAAGCAATTCTGTTCAGGACGGAGAGCAAGCATTCCTTCAAACTACTCCTATTGTCAAGCGTGGCTGAGCTGGAACAGTTCTCTTCAGTGAACACTGTTCACTTTTCTCCTGAGATACACAGTAAAGAAACACTACTACATTTGGTTCTCCAATGAGGACACATATTCCTCTTTATCTTTGCCATCTAGTGCATTGATCCTGAGCGAAATAAGCAATACAAGAGATGTGTCAAAAGTGAGATACCTCAATTTTTGAATGAGTTTGAATTTACACGTGTAAAAGGCCATCAGTAATTTTCTCACATTTTCCTAATCTTCCCTGATGGATTCAGGCCATGCTTTTCATTTACTCCAGATGCGATAACCAAACTGTCAGCTATGTTTCAGCTTTTCCTTTAATCTTTCCCCGGAGCCAATAATAAAAGATTAGTAATTGACAGTGGTTGCTAGGCTAAGGGTAATGCTTATTTTAAACACGAGAAGCAGGAGCTGTATTCTTTGAAGGGATAATTTGTGGGAGGCCAGAAAATTGGATTACTTTGTTATCTGTTGTGTAAATGACAAAGATATTCAGTGTCCTTAAAATGTCAAGGCAAGTTTAATTAAAAATTTCCTACCTAATTTGAAGGTGGGAGAAGAGAATGAAAGAGAGGGAATAGAGTAATGTTTACAAGTAATTCAGAAACTTTACCAGGAAGCATATAATGTTAATAAAAGGTATAAAAAAATATAAAATAGGGTACTGCTGTACTAACGTATAAACATATGGTCAAATTTTGAACCATACAGATTTTTTTCAAAAGAGGGAAATATCCATTCCATCAGAAGCTAAAAATACCCAACACATCATCAACCAGACATTAATGACATTATCACCCATATTTTAAGTCCAGAACTTGGAATGAGAGAAGGTCTCCAGAAAACACTTAGAAAAATGAGCTTCCTTAGAAAGAAATTCTTCAGCCACTCCATACTTCACTGAACTTGCTTGCGCAGAAATAGAGTTCACTTTAACTGTGAAGTCACTTAGTTACACAGCATATTACTACACCAAGTAACACAGTTTTTTCCCCGAGATTATCTGCAGAGCACATTTTTGTTTCCCTTAAGAAGTGAGAGAAATTGAATGGAGAACATTAATACTTTGGGACAGATTCTGTTTTAGGCAGCACAGCTGAGCTCAACTCCACTACTACACGCAGACATTCATTAACTAATCAACTTGGATATGGGAAATTTGAATTGAAATATTATTGCAAAACTTCATTGGTGTAGCCTTAACCAAGAAAAGCTGTGGCTGAAACGTTGCCACTGACTGCAGACAACATATCACAGAATTTGCTGAAAGAAGGCACACAGGTCAACTAATTTTTTAAAATAAATTACAATTTTCCTTTTTTAAACAAATGTTGACATTTCTCACTATATAAATCAGCTATCAATAAGCTGCTTTTCTACATCTGAATTTCCTTTTCCTGTTTATTAATCTAGAATCTTTCAGTTGTAGAAATCTTTCTTATAAATCAGATGTATGTATAGATGACTGTATAGTTATCTAAGGCACAAGGTATTATTACAGCTGTTGCTCATGCTTACTGACAGCAGGAACAGAAATAAACTGTAATCTTCATAGACACCACAGAAGGATGGAATGGCATAGGTGTAATACCATGTCTTACCACCTGGAGCATATCAGTAAGCTGAGCACTTTCCTTGTCTCTACCCTTCTGAGAAAAACTTGGATCCGTAAATAATTTATCTCCTATTGGAAATGCCTGGCATCTTATCTTGTTTTGCACTGTTTTGCTTGTAACTGAGAAACTTTTTACTGCAAAATATTTAAAATAAGGATAATATAATCCAATACTGAGATCTTTCCTAGATAGGACAGGTGACGAGCACCACAGAAAAAAATCAAAATGAACTAGAAAACTGGGAAAGCAAAAAAAATAAAGATAGCTTTGATTTTTTCAACTGTTTGAATTCATAAATAGTACATTTTTATGGACATGCTGCAGTGCCATCGAGCTGATTCAATACCACGGAACTTTACCTACATCATCACAGTCTGGCTTATGCCTTTTCAGTAAATGTAAGACTTGCAGAGTTTATAAGTTAGCTTTAAACACACCTTGATCATCATGCATTAAACTGTCGGTATCTAAAAACATATTGTGCTACACAACTGACTTAAAGACATGCACATAAGGGAGATGACTGAGTTCATCACAGGAAAAAAAAATTAAATCTCTGGCTATGTAAGTTTATTCTTTCAAGCTTCAACATCATTTCTGATTCCATGGTCAAGAACTGAAAGCCCAGTGCTCCACACAATAAATCACTGGTCAATGAGGAATCTGAGTACCATTCGAAATAGTCAGTCTCAATATGGCAGGAGCATTTGTAGAAACAGGTATTTGAGTTTGATGGATGTGTGTGTTCTGTGGCCTCTTTTACAGAGGTCACTTTGACTGTTAATAGACAGAACTGTGATTTCACTAAAAATGTGCAAAGGGAAATGGAATGGTAGGATTTAGGAGAAGCAGAAATATGGAAAATACCACAGTTCAGCACGTCTATCTTTAACCACACTCTGCCTTATAAAAATATGCTTGGCATTTGTAATGATAAAAGCTCCCTTGGTTTTGTATCTAAATTAGAATTACATTTTCTGCAATCATATGTCCAGACAAATGGATAGAGAACTGGATATCTTCCTATAAATATTTTATTTACACAGTTAAGTGCAGATTCTTTCTGAAAATTTACATTGTTACATCAATAACAGCACCAGGTTCAATCAACATGAAGACCAGAGTTCAAGACTACATACAGACTGATGAGATAGATTTGACTCAAAGCCTGTATTAAATAACTACCTGCTTCATTATTTGTGAAAGAATCTAAAGGTCACATAACTCAACGTTGGAATAAATTTTCCCAGGGCAGGTAGGCGAAACAATAAAATGCTTTTTATGGTTACAAATTAAGAGATGATTTGAATATTTGAACCTTTAAAGGTGGATAAAGTGGGACATCGGTATGATTTAGAAGATGGACTTTTAAAAATAGAGAAGGAAACACAAGAACATTTTCATAGCAACTCAGAGTCTATAAATTGATGGATTCTATTCGTAATCAGTATAGTATAACTGAAAAAGAAAGAACCTTGCAATCAGATAAGTTAAATCAAATGGAAAATGTTGAGAGGGTAAGTCTCTAGGAACTTTGGAGTTTAGCTGTTTGTTTATGCAACTTTTTATTAAATATTATCTTGGGAATCTGGAACATTTTCTGACTTCACCAGTGATCGAGAAAATTATGTTGGAATAGAATGATTTAAAAAACATCTATTAAATAAGTGAAGTGGGGGGGTTGCCTCTATTTTATTCTTTTCACATATAAAGTTATTATTAATATTTCACAAGAAATTATTTTTAGTTTCCTAAAAAACATATCTAGATTTAACCTAGAGATGATCAAGCTTTTGATGCTTTTTACAAAAAAAATACAGAGAGCGTCTGACACACAGGTGTCTCCATAATGAAATTATACGTATTTATTAATACATCTTTGAGGGGATATCCTTGTGGGAAAGGAGTTGCTAACAGTGAAAGGTTGCATAAAGATTTTGTTTATGATGACTTCTTCAGAGGTGGCGCCCAGAACACATTTCTTTTAGACACTAAACCACAAAAGTTGCAGAAGGCGTTAAAAAGAAAAAGAGATCCTTGCAAGGGTACACTTGGGAAAGGCTACTCTGTGTTTGAGGTTGACTTGAAAATGTTACCTTTCTAACGTGACAGCAGAGCTGCAGCCTATTTTTACCGCACAGAGTTGGCGACAAGATAAAGCTTTTAAAGCAAAATATTACTTTCTCTGTTATGACAAAATGTCACAGTTGAGATTCCTTTATGAGGTAAATGTCATATAGGAGCATAGAAAGGAATTCCCAAACTCATTTTCCTTGCTTATAACTTCATAGGATGAGACTCGATGTCTGGAGAGCCCTGGAAGTGTCGCTGCCGCAGCCCCTCACTGCCCCATGGGCACGAGCAGCAACAGGCCAAAAGGTTTTAGGGAGTGGAGGATGATATTGGTCACAGATGTGATTTACAGTGAGCGGTTTTCTGATTGACAATGAATTAACGTGTCTCACAGCAAAATCTCAGACTCGACAGAACCAAGGGACACCAAGAAGGTTTCCCTGTGGTATGAAATCACACTGAGGAAGAGGATGCTTCCAAGGCAAGCAGAAACACACAGAAAGCCAAATAAGAGACCCCCTTTCTTTCCTAAGCTCCTTGCAGAAACACTTTCCGCTGAAAGAACTAAAAAGTGAAACATCAGTAACCCTGATAACCCCAAGGGCCAAGTGGAAAGGACAAAGCAGAGCTTATTTACTTTGCGGCTTCAGAAAAAAGAGAAACAACAAACCCAACACCCAAATTAAATGTTACAAAAGAAAAGTAAAGAAAATATTATGTTTTCATTGAATTTTATAACTAGAATTTATTTCTAAACAGCCAATAGAAGTCTGTTACAACTCCATTCATACTCCCGTTGGTGAGCATGCACATGTTTAATGAAAGCAACAGTAAATCTGGACTGCAGAAAGTAAGTTCCACTTAGCTATGACAGGGAGAAAAGCAGTCTAAGATCCATCAAATATGAGTAATTTTAACTATCCTGCAAATGACTCACTGAAAAAGGCAGCAAATGATAAAATTAAGTCTTGGGGGACTGAATTAATTCACATTCTTTTCTTTTCCCACATACCTATGGAAAACATTCTTCTTCTCTAAAAAACAAAGAACTTCAGCAGCTATCAACAGCTAAAACAGTGCAGAAAATAGCTCTTGACAGATTTTATTTTAAGGGTGAATTCTACTTAAAGAAATTTACTGTTCAGACACTAACCTGGAGAAATGCCAAAAAAAGAAATAAATCTTTAGCAATATAGTTCATAATTACATAAGTACACTGACAAAACCACTTGGCTCTTACTTCTGAGTGCTTTTCTATACCAGAAACATGATATCAGTTGAAAACAAACCAATTGATCCAGGAATCTTTAACAACATCTTGTACTTTGTCATTACAAAAAAGGTTAGCAACAGAGAGCAGATTTTTTGCAATGAGATATGGAAGAACAATGCAAGTAAGAGCACTTAGAAGTAAGTGACAGCAGCATTGTACAAAAAAAGATATACGCATATTTACTTCAACAACCTCTCCGTGATGGAGAGACCTTTTGAATTGCCCTCTGATGTCATTCCTGTAAAACCTATTCAAATACATTTAGCGACTTTTTTCCAGGAGAAAATATCTATTACCATGCCACTCTTGACAGGATTTTATCGATTTCAGTGCACCATAATCATCTAAGGAGGTAAGTCTGCTCTCAAATAGAGTTTACCAGTTACAGGGCTGAGTTCAACTCATGATGTTGAACTGAAAATTTTAAATCACACAGGAGGCACTAGTAGCAGAGAAATTACCTTGAAGAATAACTTAGCAAAGCATACACAGACACTGGCACTTCTTAATGATCTATCTGTAATTTTAGCCTGTAAAGTTGGAGTAAAGAATTCCCTGTCATTCAAAACTTAGACGTTAAAACGAAAAAATGAAACCAAGTAGAATGGTAAATCATAGATTTTCCTCAGAGACACTAAACACCGGCTTTTCTAATCAAGCTCATCTTACCATAATACCAGTTAACATATTTCTTCAGTAGAACTGGATTGTGCCCAAATAGCCATAGCACCACCTAATATTGCTTCTATTCTAAAAGAATATATTATTATAGGGTATAATTTTTAAACAGAAATACATTTTAAAAATGTCAATAGCTTGATATGAAGCAATTCAGTTTTGAAATCTGCACTCTTACAGTCTTTTTCCTCCCTCCTTCAAGGCTAAGTATCACATATACAGGAACATAAAGAGTTGTTTGATTTTCATGCTAGCTCAGGGGTAGCTTTTAGGCAAGAAATAGAAGGTTAAATTATAAGGAATGGTTGGTTTGAATCAAATGCAAATATTGAAGAAAGAAAATTATTTTTAAGGACCAAGATCAGTGAGACATTCAATAGTTTAGAAGACTGTTCATGACACACTGCCTGACTCCAGAAGGCAAAGATCTTCAAATCATATCCAAGTGTTTTGTGCCATATGCCAAACTGTGTTACTGTAATTTATTCAATTCCATGCATATAAAAATCACTGTTAATAGCAATGTATATGATCAGCACATATGCCACTGCAGTTGGTTTTTTTTACCAGCTATGAGGAGTATTTACAAGCACAGAACTAACATTCAAAGCAGTATTATTCAACACAAAGATTTGTATTAGTATTAACCCACTTGCTAGGTCTGACTGCTCTCGCCTTTCAAATCCCTTTTGTAAAAAATTGTCCAGGATCACATTCTTTAAAAACATCAGCTTAAAGCTGGAGACTATTTTACTTATTTAAATTATTACTTAAAGTAGTGACTACTTTGAATTGGTAGTGCTAATCAGAAAGTGCTTTTATTTACAGCAGCACTTCACTCCACATGTAGCGAGCACAGACGAGACAGACTAAAAGGGGTGAAGCACAGTGTAGAGTTTTGCAACTCAAAAACTCATGCAGTAGTATTGACCCTTTCCACTGTCATCCATTCAGTATGCAATCCTAAGGAGATACTGGATTTGGCAGTGCTGGTAAGGGATCCTTTAAAAGCTTTTTTTTTTAAAGTTACATCATAAAAATTAGCTAATAATACAGGACATAAGAAAATTAACTGAAGGTAGGAGAAATTATTACTTTAGAGGCTACTCAATTAGTGTTCAATTTCTCCTGACGGAGGATGATGACAAGTCTGTGTTTTGTATTTTACAATACACAGATGAAAGCATCCACAGTCCCAGTTCGATAACAAACACATAAAAATATGTTGCAACTTTCTGGAAAAGATTCTGACTGTGAGAGTTTATGCAGAATTTGCATCTTGACTGTAATTAAGATGAGCATAAAAAAAAAAGGTGTCTTTTGAGAGGGCATGACTACAAGGCAGTCAAGAGGATAATGACAACAAACGTTGGCATCTTTCACTTAGATATAAGGCATGTTATTTGTGTTCAAAGACAGTACCTTGATAGTCGTGATGATAAAATACAGATAAAAGCCATAGCTAAACTTAAGAATGGTCAAACATTTCAAGAAACCAGGTTTGGGACACTAAAAAATAAACAGATTGTAGCTGTACTTTTACCATTGACTGTATTGATATTCCCCAGTAAAGCTGATTTTTATTATTATCTGTTACTGCATTTGTTTCATCTTGAAGTTTGTTTTCACTTGCCAAAGTAATCTTATTTAAATCAATTATTTGTTTTCACTGCTGTCTTAAACTTTTGGAATAACTTTAAACATGAATATGCATATGTGTTATTTATCTACATCAAATGTTTTAATGTGCTTTCATCAGAAATTCTTGTGAGTTTTTCAAGGTTCTTTGTCAGAATGGTAACTCTTTCATATAGCAAAGTCTTTACAAAGTTAACATCTTTAGAGTAATGAAGTTTTGAGGATGAAAGATTAAATCCCTGAAGGTTTACAGTCTTGGAAGTATTTTTCACATAAATATTCCTCTTTTTTCTTCATTGCAATTATTAGGACTACATACCAGTTAAGAAAAACACTCTACCAAACTTTCAACCCAAACATAACACTCATCAGGTTTCACAATATATTCCTATTCTACCATTATTTAAGAAAGAGTTTTGCTATCTTCTATGGACTAAAAGGGTATCTTCACTCATGCTGCACCCAAACGCACATTTAACCTTGAATGACTTATTGTATGGCCTATAAAGCACTTGTTAGATACAAAAATTATAACTAAAATACACAAACACAAAAGAAAAAGCAAGTTCCTGATTAAACTCACCAAAATTAACTGCTGTGCCGAGATCTGACTCTGATTATAAATTTAAAAGAGGACAAAACCCCACCTCTTTCCCCATCCATGCAGAAATTTATATATAGGGATTCTAGGAGACAAATGGAAAACCTTCCCAAGATATGACTTAAAATAAGAGTTTTATATGGCAATGTAGTGGCTTCATCTTCACCTTTTGCCCACATCTTTTCTATCACGCTTTATTAATAATGTGGTCTATGTGAAGCACAAGGACCTTCAGCTAATTTCACTGTTACAAACTACCCCTGTTTTCCCATGGTAATTTATCTACTTCATCCTGAGGAGTGTATTGAATCTCACAAACGCAATCCTAAGAATTATCCCAGTGAGACAGAAAAATACTAATTTTCTTTTGACAAAAGACTGGTCAGACTTCATGACTGAGGCCACCAATCATCAAAATAAAGTGAGTTTTAATCACAGCAGACAATCACACATATTCTATATCTTAGATGAAATCTCCAAGTAATTGCATTTTCCCTCAATAAAGTCTGAAAACTGAATACTTCGAGTTTTCTTTCACCTTAACTTCATCTAGGTAAAAAGAAGAAAGACTCATTTATGAAAACTGGATGTTTGAAATGGGAAAACAGTACCAAGCAGTAAGGATTTTAAGAACATTAAGAGCTTCATAGCACAAGTGGCAGTGGTAAAAACAGCAGCCAAAAAGTTGAAAACAAGCCCAATTTATTAATGTATTTCTATGATCTGGGTACCTCCAATTGCAGGGAACTGATCTCTATGACACAGCAAGTCCCATTGCGCCCTCTGTCCTTTATTAACTTGTATTTATTCGGATATACCCTTTTAAAAGAAGCTGAGCCTCAACATACTGAAAGTGGAGTAGTACAAAAGGCCCAAAGGAAGGTTAAAAACAAGTAATGAAAATCTATGTAGTTTATGGGCATCTAGGGAAATCGCAGCTCTAGCTTTTTATAAGTTAAAATACAACAATTTTGTTTTAAATAGCATTTGTGCAATTCCAGACAGCTTAAGGTCATAGAAAACAGGCAAATTTTGCATTTTTCTATGATTCAGCCTTACAAATTATGCTTCCTGATGTAATATGGAGGATAATTATATAGAACATACATGTGCAAAAGATAATTCTGAGGTCTCTAATAAGTAGCTAACCTTTCCACAGGAATTAGCAAACTAAGTCTGCACTGAATCCTTACTGAAATGGCTACCAATAAGCCTAAAGGAGAATATATATAACACGCTGACGTTTAGGCTGGTTTTATATGTAATGAAATCTAAACTATGGTCATTTTAAGGTCTTCACAAATATTTCTGAAATGTTTCAATCCAACCAGCTCCTCTCACAGATGAGAAATGTCTAACACTACCTTTCCCCTTCGCACAGCTGTGTGTTAAAGCTATTGTATATCCCTCTATTGTATATCCCTCTCCTGCTCCTTGCTTGTCCAGTCAATGCTGTGGAAACCCTCCTTCCCAAAGTCTTTGTTATCATTTCCACTGTCCCATTCCGCATTTATGTCAGGAAATAAATGAACACAGGAGGTACGGAAAGAAAGTGAACAGATGAATGGTAACAAGAATAGCTAACGAAGCATATAATCATTCTGAGTTTGGAAAGGTCCTCAAAACCCCCATTAAACAAAACTAATTCCTTCAGATGTTCTGCAGTGCCTTTAGGTTGCTTGAGCAATAAAGAGGGCTGGGAGAAGCAATAGTGACTACATGAATTTTAATGCAGTTATCAGAACTGCCACTGAATAGATTCACTTCAACACATTATGCTTTAGTTCATTTATCCTGGCACTTCAGAATTCCTGCTCTGTGGTATTTTCATTGTGGTTTACTTTAAAAACTTGAAACCAGTATCAGGAAGTCATCCTCCCTCACAGGGTCAGCTTACCATCCCTGAGGTACTTAATTTGTTAAAGAAATATTATTTGGGTCAATGAAAAAATACTGGTATTATTCACAGCGAATTGTAAATTCTGTAACTATAGACTATTTGAAGTCCAACAAGTCACAAAGACTTCAACTGAACTGATTACAGCTGGAAAAAGAAGAGAAAAAAAGAAATGTTGAAAAAGCTTTTGACATAAACCAAAGCTCTGCAGGAGAAAAATCCCAAGTGTACCTAAGATGGTGTCACAAGTTCACAATCATTCCCTCAATAATATTACCTGGTATAATATAGCAACTTAAGACATTCTTTCCATGGAGACGGGAACTGACAGACTTGACCTGAAAGACCCTAGATTCATTCATGCCCTATGAAAAATCATTTCTCCGCTCAGGAGACGTCCCCTTCACCCACACATACTCTTTTCCCAGTCCTAAAGCTATTAATATCTTTTGCAAAGCCATTCCTTCTTGTTTCCTATCTTTTTTTTTTAAGTACCATACTCAAAAGCACCAGCGATCACCATGTTCATAAGCAAAGTGCTCATAAGCATAAGAAACAAAGAAACAGGATTAAGGTTTTGACCAGCTAACACAGGGAGAAAGAGGTGGTGACAGCTCCAGCTGTTCATATCTTAAATGCCACTTATTTCTTAAATGATTGTTGATTGACAATTAAAATGTGGAAGTGAAGCAATTCTAAAGCAACACCATTAACAAGAACTACGACTTAGGTATTTTATATTACTGGATTTATCCTAATAGTGAAAGTTAGAAATTAATCACATGGTTTCAACTTTAATGCTTTCATTTTTTTCCGCTATAGCTTTATTTTCCCTCTTCCCTTTCATTTTCCTGCCCTGTAGATTAAAATAGAAGACAATGAATAACAACAAAATAACATTTTCTGCAGAAAGTAATATTTTAAATAAAGAAAAAAACACTCTTCAATAAGCTTCAATAAGCTTCTTCAATATGTGACTAAAACTCTTAAAGCCCTGGCTTTTCAAGTTTCTCTTCTGGGGCTTAAAGGAGTGTCCAAAATGTAACTCAAGTGCCTCTCTTCAGCACATTATTAAGAAGAACCATTAGAAGTAATCTCTTCTAATTTGGATGTTCTGTTGTTCTGTTGCAATCTCTTTCCTACAGTTCCCAGCCCATGCATCACTTGCACTGGGTTGACTCACAAGTCAGCTCAGAAGTTAACCCACATCTCCGCTTTACTACAAAGTACAGTGGCTTTATCTAATTGGATGCAAATATTTAGTATGTGGAGACTACGCTTCTAGAAAATAGAGACTGTCACCATATCTCAGCCTTAAAGACAAACAAAAGAATTCATGTTTACGGACTTTACGAGCTGACTACTCTTGAATACCACTGTTTTGTACATGCTTTGCTCTTTGAAACTATGGTCTGGAGCCCTGTCCTCGCGGTCACAAATTTTGCTCTTCCAAATTACTCATGTTGCATATTTTTCAGTGAACTATATCTAAATGAGTTATATCATGAAAGCATTACCTTTTATTTCATATTCATTCTGAATTTTATGCTGAAAATCTGACGAGATACAGATTTGTATTCAGAATTTCTGCAGTATGACCTTTCATGAATTTGATTTACTAAAGCCTCAGATGCGATAGTTCCCATTTGCACGCTTTGTTTTATATGGATGACATTTTCCCTCCAACATTAAACCTGCCATTTTATTGTCTCCCATCTACCTCAAATTGGTTTCATAGAACAATTTTGACTTGTCACAAAATCAAAATTGGTCCACAAAAATTTAGCTTTGGTAAAGAAAATGTGGTTTTGTCCTTTTTTGCCCTTGTGAGAGCAGAAACTTACATTAAGTCACCTTTCATTTTTTTCCTTTGAAAACAGATATATTTTTTTTTCTTGTAGGCCATGTATTCTACATTAGCCTAAAGTGCCTCACGTGCTACTGCAAGTCATCTACAGCCATTAAGGTATTATTTATAGAATGATACCTAAAAAACCCCCATGGAAACTCTTTTAGACTGTTCCATTGAGTAAAAACCATGAGCCTGTACCCAGGCACGATCCGCTGTCAGTGCACAGGGCATAGAAGACCAACACGCAGTTAGCTAGTGCTAGTACTAATGCATTTGTTAGTGGGAATAAGCCATTTTTCTGTCATCATGAGCTTCTGATAACTACCACTTTGATTCTATTCACAAAGCTATGATAGTTGAAAAGCTCTTTTTCAGTATTTGATTCATTCAGTGAATCAGTAACCTGCTATGGGTTGTGCTGCTTCATCATTCCACAAAAAGTAAGCACAAATATACTATATTTTTTCTCCCAAAATAAAAATAATCTGAATTTTATTGAAATACAATTATTAGTAACACCTATTAAGAAACACAAGTTATTATTTTGGTGTAACAGTCACCTTCATTAAAATCAGGGTTCTCAATTTTATAAAAACATGTAAAAAATTACTTGAAATTAATGAGAACGCATCAGTATAATTAAATCAGACTGTCTTCTTATAAAATATACAGTGTGAAGTTTTAATAAGCTATTGTTAGTTTTCAAAGGGTTTTTTTGCACTAAAATACTGAACATCTTAAGACATATTGAGTCCTTTGCTCGAAACACCAGTACAGAACATGCACTTGCACACACACAGAGTACCCAGCTGAAGAACTCCCTACAGCTCAGCATTCTTTCTGTTAACTCCGTTGCCAAACTTCTATAAAAAGTTGTTATTAAAAGACCAGAGGAGAAATATGATGGTAACATGCAGTTGAATTCATTGCCTAAACAACAGAGGATTCTATACTTCTTCTGTTGCTCTGTTTCAAGTTTGTCCTTCCATGTGGGTGACAATGTCCTTTCTTGCTGAACGTATATTTCTGTCCTCATGTGTTGGTCACTGGTTATCAAAAGAAAGTGCTCAATATTCACCCATATGAAACACCTCACTGTTGTACAGATAATTGCTTATCAAATCCACAGAGAAACAGATTCTGAGCTCAAGATCATAAAGGTGGGAAACAAAAGGACTACAAACAAATAAATAACAAATGAGTTATAACTCTCTACTTTCCAGCTCAAACCAATACAATCCAACATTGGTAACCACCTAAGCGAAAACCAGTTACGCTACACTATTCTCCCTAAACATTCATCATTCCACCAGCCACAACGAGGAGGAGAAGTTGCCAGGTCTATCAGCACTACTGCTTGTCACCATCTGCCAGGAGAGAGCTAGATTTTAGATAAATATTTGCTTAGCATTGATGGGGATAGCATACATGAATTGGCATTCAGCTCCATGGAAATGTCAGCCTAGGGAAGAGGATGGACACTTAGGAGTCTCAGGGTATCTATCAAACCTAGGCGGTGTGATGGCTATGTTAGAAAAACACAAAAATATTGCGGTATTTACAGTTAAAACGACACGATTAAATAAGAAGAAAGCTTGTCTTCAGATCAGTTGACTTACACAGAGAGACACTTGAAAGTAAGAAAGAAATAACTTAGAAAATTGAAAGAATTCTGGCTGGTTCTCAAGAAGTGAATGTCAGTTGTTTTATACCTGGGGAAAAAATAAGTATGTGTATATATATAGCTGGAAAAGGCCATACATACATAAAAATGAAAATGGAACACTGCAGAACATGTAAAATGAACAATACTGACATTTGCAGCAATATCAGCACTAGCCTCAGCATTAAGGGTCAAAAATGTGGCGGGGCAGGAGGTTTCTGGGTTTTTTTAAGAGAAGGAAGCTGGGTTGGGGTTTTGTTTGGGGTTTTCCTGGGTGGGGGAAGTGTTGTTGCTTTTGGTGGGTTTTTTGTTAATGTATGCTTTACGTATTTCTTTTCCTGACAAAGAGATCCAGCTCACAACGATGAGTTGTAACATTACCCAGGCCCGGTTCAGGCAGGGCTGAGCAGCGCTGCCTGAATCCGAGTTTCCTGTGAGGAGCAGCAAACTTCACAGGGAAACACGCAGCTCACATCAGCCTCTCAAGTTCAGCACCATGCGTGCCTCGCCTGCTTTCCGGGCTCTTCGCTTCAAATAAATCCCTCTTGTCAATACTGATCACTATAAATCCACCCTTCCATGTCTTAGGGAATTTGAAAGGCACATGGGACTGCGAGGAGAAATTTTTGCCGTCGGGCCTGTTTCCAAAACGGAAAGCGTATGATTTTCCCCATTTCCCTCTTTGCTTTTTGCACCAGTGCCTTTGATCACGGTGACCAGTTGCTGCAGGCACACTTGTTTTGCGGGTCTTTTTTATTTCCCACATGGCACAGCAGGGCTCATGCAGCTTTGCTAAATTACAATATACTTTCTTTGTTTGCTTGTTTCCCCAAAGCTCCAGAAACAGTCTCGTAGAAAGCAAGGTTCAGATTTTCTGAGGATGAATTTTCACTACTTGAACTGCTTCCACGATTTTTTGGTTGCTCTAGATCCTCCATCCTTCCCCACGCTTCCCAATCTCATGGTCCTCAGGACCAGCAGCAATTCCAATGCTGCCCTCTGTGATCATGAAATAGCTTCAGGCTGTCCACTGGTGTTTAGTGTTGAAACGTGACACTAAAAAGGCCAGTTGTTATGTTGTGGTTATGAAAGGAATGTAAAGACGTTTGGAGGATTTCATACTGGGGAGGAGGATCGGGGGGACCTGCTATTGCTTGATCAGCAACACTTTAATTTCCCTACAATGGCTGATACAGCTGAATTAAGAAAGTTATTCAAAGATCATTCTAGCAACTTCCAAAGTGATTAAACCACTGCTTTCTCATTTATTATTTCTGTATTCCCATCTATTTTTTACTGAAATCCTAAAATAAAATTACTGCCAAAAATATAGCCCTTTTATTCCTCATAATAATCTAGACTGATTTTACCACCATAATATTTAAACACATTTTATTTCCTAAGGCATTAAATGTAGTTTACAGTTCGCTGCAAGAGTGCCTAGCATCAAAAATGTTGGGCATTTAGCCGAGACAGAAGCATTGTGGCTTTTTAATATTATTATTTAGTTTATATTTGCCCTCCTTCCCACTCTAATTCAGCTTATATTAATAGACATAAGAAATGCAATGATAACAAAAAGGATATAATTTTATACTATTGACTTTTAAGCATTTATGTCTAGAATTCATTAAAAATGTAATGATACAGAATAGGCCAGTTCATTAAATCTCTCCCAGAGAAGAAGTCATATCAGCCAATTGAGTTATATGGGTTTTCTACAGTCTGCAACAGTGACACAGGAACTCGACAACTGCTTAGAATCATGGCCAACAGAAAACCAACAGCAAGAGCCTCTGAATGCTGCAAGGTAATGTAGATTGCTCCATAATTACAAGTTTGATAACTCCTTTTTTTTTCCCACAGAAAACAGCAATATTTTCTTAGTTATCACAGATTAAAAAAACACTGATTATAATGCCAGTTTATGTAAGTTCCTATGAACTACGTGCGTTAAGAGATAGAACAATGAACATTCCAGGTGTTCACAGAACACAGGCAACTAAGCGAATAGTCTTTGATAACTAAATTTTAACTACTGCTAGCAAATAGTAGAAATTCATTATATAAAACACCATGTTCCAGAATACATTTTACCAAAAACATATTTTACCCGTACAAAAAATAAACCATGAGAAATCCTTTTCAATTACCACATTAGTAACATTTCCTATTGCTTATCAAAAGATGACAATATTCTCTCAAGTTTTGGGCTGCCACATCACCAGCATAAGCTGTTATTACTCCATTTAAGTGAAAAATGAATTAGTAAAGGAAAATGACGCCACCACAGATGGCAGTTGTGAGCTCTGACTTATTCCCACTCATTCTGTTCAGTCCATTTTGTCTGAAAATGCTAGGAGGCCTTCAAGTATATACATATGCAACATCCAAACCAGGTATGGATTCGAATCTTTACCAAGTACAACTGATAGAACACTGACCAGTATTCTACTGACTGGTAGCGAAATCATAGTGCGTTCTCAACGTTTAATATATTTTTATCCAAGTTGTAAACACATTTTTTTCCCTAAATCCAGCCATCTCACTCTCACAGGCACTCTACACCTCATAACTACCAGATAACTATATAACTACCAGGGATAAAAGTTAGTTGCATAGCAAAATCTATGTGTGTGTCATTTCATAGATCATCTAAGCAACTTTGCATAGACAGGTTATGGAGCAAGAAAATAACTCAGAAGACCTTAAACATCAAATTCTTCTGGGTTTGATGTTTTAAAAGTAACTGTCAGCAGTACGTTAGTTATCTAGTACTGTAATCCAATGCTTTGAATGCTGGTACATTTCATTCTCTATTATTCTCTATTATTTCATTCTCTATTATTCGTACATGTAAAACATGCACCAAAATATTCAGTTTAAGTGGATTTTAGGGGCGTAGAAGGGTTTCATTCTCACCAAACAAGACAAGCAGCGTTGTGCCACAGAGCACTTGACATGCTGCAATACATGACCACATACAAGTTTTTTGGGGGGTTATTGGGGTTTTTCCCCCCTGCAGTGAACCAGGTGATGTTTTGTACTCTGAAGAAGAGAGGAAATACTTTCAATCTATTGAAGAATATTTGACTACTACTTCCTCAGTATCTTCAAAAGAAACGTTCTTGTGACATAAAAGTTGAAGTACCAGCCAGGCTGAGCTGTCTGTGACTTGCCTGATCCTTCTGGTTACTCACAAGTTGCTGCAGTGAAAGGCTCCCTGAGACCTACAAGGTTGCAAGAGGGAGTCATGACCTGAACATGGAATAATCACAGAAGGGAACTCTGTGCCTGAAATAGGTGTTCTAAGCATTCCTCCTGATTCAGTCCCCTTTAATTGCAAAGAATATTTTATTAC
Organism: Phaenicophaeus curvirostris; assembly: GCF_032191515.1. NCBI lineage: Eukaryota > Metazoa > Chordata > Aves > Cuculiformes > Cuculidae > Phaenicophaeus > Phaenicophaeus curvirostris. The sequence continues at coordinate 18,418,407 of NC_091404.1, read as the reverse complement.
CTCAGAACACATGCTTTGCCAGAAAAGAGCTGAATCCTTGCAAAAACTTATTTCCCTGGCTTGTTAGTGAACACGTTTCCAGAAATAATCATAACAGTGTTGAATGATCATAAGCCATTTTAATGTAAGCTAGAATATGCAATATAAGCCACTATTGAAGGTAATTTAACCTGCTATGGTTTATTTTAAGAGGGAGCAGAAACACTCACATATAACCCTTATCTCTACAAAAGTTACACACATTACTTGAACAGTTACAGTTATACACCTGTAATAGAAGCCAGCCTGCTTTGTCCCTAATTTACAAGGAAAGCTACTAATTCAGAGTTCTATAATTCTTATGACAACATCTATAGCAAGAGAAGGCCCAGACAAGCTTCTAAAGTACTGAACCTGTGAGGGAAAAAAATCCAGATTCCTGTTACATCCGTGTTCATAATCCAAACCAACTTGTACACTCTTATCGAACACGAGCTCTTAATGACACCTTCTCTACAGGAAAGTAAATAAACAAAGTCATCTCAAAGAGGTCTTGATCCCCCTGGTATTATCTTTTATAGGCAGAATGGTACTGCTCAGCAAATATGTCCTGTAAGACATGCTGTCTCTATAAAATCTGTATAATCCTTTCTAGGCTGAACTGCCCCTGGCGAAAAAGTGTTGGAAAATGACCTCAAGCAATTGTGCCACTGGGATCTGTCATCCTTTGACTACAACCTAATAAAATTTCAGTCTAAGGCAAATTTTCATTAATTTTATGGCTCCTAGAAGACTAATATAATAGATATAATTTTTAAGTTTATACCTATGCTTGCTGAGCTAGATCTTTAATTGTAACCCAAATCAGCCAAGCACTTAAACAGATGCTTTATCTCTGAGCACTTAATTTTACTGACTTTGATGGGTCTACGTAGGTGCTTTACATCAGATGTCTGCTTTGTTGTTTCGCAGGATTTATTTTGGGAGTTTTTGGTGCTTTGAATATCCATCTTTACGTAGGGGTGTTTTTTGTGGGGGTTTTCCGTTTGGTTAGTTTTTATTTGTTTTTAATAAGGAAAATAAACTAAAGACATCATAAATGTAAGACTACACTGAAAATAATAATAGCTTATTTAGATTTTGAAATCTATAATTGATGTCGTGAAGCTGCTGGGTACTTTCTCCTTGTACTTTCCAGCTGATGCAACCTAAACCTTTATTTGTAATGTAATCAGCTTTTAATTAAGCCAATAAGTTTTTGCATATTACCCTAATGTCTGTAATAATTGTTATGATTCTATTATTTTCATTGTTAAATACATTTGTAGTTTTAAATGACAAGATGTCAAGCTAGCAATTTGTTAAGTTGTGTGAATAAGAAAATTGGCCTATTCATATGTTCATAATGAACAGAGAGATAACATAATAATGCTTTGTATTCTCTCATCTTCCAACAAGAAGAAATAAACGCAAAAGGAGGTGGCCTGGATAATTTCCTGCAACCCTCCCTTTGTTCTTAAGCCTTTTCAGCAGTACTTATTGAGGAACGCAAGGGAAGAAAAATGATCCAAACCAAGCTTTGAACACACTGCTTTAGTGACACGTCTTCCAAGAACAAGAAAAAACTCATTCATTAGAACAAAATGCTGGAAAAGAGCCAAAGCATACCTGCACACACTGCTGCAGTCGTTCTGTACCACATCAGACTGCTACTACTACACTTAATATTCTAGTGGTAAAGCACATGTAAACCTAAGCTGTTCCAGCCTTTAATTATATCTTACATCAATCTCATCAGCTCTGTCAGCAATGTAAATGAAAACTGTCTAAGACACTTCTCTGTTCAAGAAACTCACTCTGTGGCCAAGCAGCAGGGAAGCAAAGGACAGAGCTGCTACTGAGAGCTGCTACTCCCCTTGGGTTTTGAAGATTTCACAGACACACCTGAGGGAGGGAAGAGAGAGGTCGTGACTTTAGCACTGCCTTCTTTCCTTTCCTAGGTTTCAGAGCAAGTTGCATACCCATAAACACAGAACAGGTTCAGCAATTCCACTACTCTTTCACTGTCTCTCCCCCTAATGACTCGCTGCCTTTCTGCCTTACTTTTCACAAATTCTTGAAATACCGCTAACAATAGACATTCGGGCAGAGGAAGGCAGGTTTTAGGTGCTGGCTTGCCAAATTAATGCTGCTTGTTTATTTATTTAAAGAGGTTTTATAAATGAATATTGCTATTCAATCAAGTTCCTTGATTCCCCCCTCTACTTACAGATAAACCGCAACGCTCAAACATTGCTACTAATTATGAATCAAATTCTGAACAGCAGATACATGAACATATATTCATGCCAATTTGCTCACTTTAAGTGCCATTCGTCTTCCAAGTTCTGTCAAAATTCCTATCTGAACCTGAAGAAATTTTCCAAGATAATTCTAGTTTAACATGATAAGATTAAAAGTTAAAACATAAACAAAACAAAGGACAGCAACGCATCAGAAGTGAGACTCCTTACTCTGGCCAACTTTCCTAGAATTGGAAGATGTTTACCAATCTACCTTCTAGTATTCTAAGTCACCTAGCTTTCCTATTTGCTCTTTTCCCTTGCCACAAGTTATTTAGTCTAACTATTAAAGTTAATTCCGGCAAAACAGGTAATTTGTTAGCAGGATTTGGAAATTTGACCCTACATCCCATTAAGAATTTCTTAGGCCCAGCACAGGTTTCCTTGCTGGCTTTTCTTTCCAATTACAGCGTCTGACTTTGAGAATTGTCAAGTACATTCAATTACCATTCAAAATGAAAATTTGCATTTTATGTGCGAGGTTATTCTATATAATTATATACTTTTCAAGAACTCTATTACAATGGATGAAATATTAAAATAAAATCATCACTTCCCAATTAAACGGAACTGAAAATGTCTGCAAAATGGTAACAGAAAGCTTTATGTCACTTTACCAGTTAAGGGAGGCAGCATAAACTTTCTATTACATCACAAATTTAGAATTTCTTTTCTCTTTGGCATCTTTCATCTCACTTGAAAATACATTTGCAGAGCACAAACCAAGCTCAACCCCCCCCAGCCTTAAAATGTAAATGTACTTATACTGAAAATATCTATCATGTAATTTCAGTAACAAGATTCATCATAAGATACGAACGGAGCTGACACATCTCTATGAGGCAAACCAGAAAGCATTACATTTCCCAGAGCCAGTTTGAAATTTCAAAAAATCTTGGATGTAAAAATGGCTTGAATACAAAACATTGTCTGTGGTATCTATCAAAATCTTGATGATTTAGATTTTTTTTCTCTTTAGGAAATTATACTGGGAACAGGCTGACAAAACTATGATAGTATAAATACGTTCCAATTGGAATATATCGGGATTTTACATTTGGGAACTTGTTCAGCTTGGCAGTACTTTTGGATAGCTTAATTGTTTATGTTGCCAGGAAAGTCAAGAGGTTTAGATTTCACTTGTTTGCTGATCTTTGCTTTTTGCTCATTTTCTAAATATAGTAGTTGGATCTTAACCTTCTTTTTGCTTGTAAATCTGTTTTACTTCCCTCCTTAAATCCATCATTTAAAGCCTTTTTAACTTGTCTGTACCAATGTCAGGCTTTTAAATGTCTAACCATTTAAAATGAACTTGTACCAAAATTTTCAATGTTCTCTATGTGCACTTCAAAGCCCATGCCAAATTTTTAAAGGCACGATTTGGATTTGTTTAGAATAGAGATGTTAATATATGGAGCTAATGTATCTACATGTAGGTAAGAAACTTTTTGTAGAAACATTCATCTAAATGCTTTTATTTGGAAAGGCAAACTTGGCATATTCATTGCAAATTTATGTAGCTCTTTTACAGCTGAACATGTTGTTTGCAGGAGCACTGAATTAATATAAATCTGCTTAGTATGTTGTCCCCAACCAAGAGCATGCATAAGCACTCGTGGGGGAAGGGTGATTAAAGAAAGGCTGGTGTCATTGTGCCTCATGATTTTAGTAAGGAATGACATATTTCACACTAACAGATTTAAAATTAAGATAAAATTACAAGTCAATTGCCTGAATATCCTAATGATAGGAAAATACACACATCTGCTCTACTTCCAAAAGCATAATATTTGCATTCATGTGTCCATCTATATACAACAGTTGTATGAAATTGCAGCTTATACATAGAATATTTGTCTTTTTCTCTCTATCCTAATTGGAAAAAAAAAATATTTTTCCCCAAGTAGAGTCTGTTTTGCCTGTAAGAGTGACTGGTGAGGGATCTCTCTGTCTTTATTTATACTCATAATCTCCTTATTTTCTCCTCATGTCCTACGGAGGGGGGGGAATGAGCAAAGAGCCCAATGGGTGACTGCCAGAGAGCCAAGGTTAACACACCTCAAGCAGACAACAACTTTATTTAACCTGCAGTTCATTTCATGCCCCCAAAATATGAAACCAAGGTAGGGGGAGGAAATCTTATATAAAGGAAAACAAGTCATGCTCATGGATTTAGTTAATTAACATTTTCTCTCACTTGCAATCCAAGATTGATATCTGAACATTCTACTGGAAAGAGAAAATTTCAATGTGTTTTCAGCGATGCGTCTTCTCCAATAATATCTGTGGGAGTTTTAGCCAGTACTGTCATATTTGTGCAGCTGGAATACTAAATGAGCAATATGAACATACAAAAATACTTTAATGCTTTATAAACCTACATAAGATTCAAAGGAATGGCCAATTAATGCAACTTACAAACTACTACAGCTTTGCATGTTCCGCTTTGAATAGAGAGCAGTCCTCTGTAACGCTGCAGTATCTGCCCCCATGTTCTATTCCAGCCATGGTAACACTCTGTGCCCTGAAATGATAAAATTTATTTTCATATGCTATCATGTCTTTGGTTTTAACAAACATTTTGCCTCAGTATAAAGCAGGCACTGGTGCAAAGATGACTTAAACTTTAAAATTATGGAGTTCTGCAGTTTTACTAATGCCCTGTGTGCAGATTAATTTCCTTTTACCTGGCTTGAACTTGATGCTTGCTAGTTCCATTTAATGCCTCTGATTCTGTTCATCTTTTCTGAGGCACCCATAATTTTATCAATTTCAGTTTTATAGCCACACTCACCTCCTAGTTCTAGGACGACAACTACTCACTGCACCTCAACCAAAAAACCTGAGACGTTAAAGTGGTATTTACCTATAAATTTAGCTAACTGTGTGAAAAAAATATATGGTTTGGTTTTGTTTTCCCTTCTTTTGTATAATTTTCTTCTGTTTATTTCTCTGTTCAACAGAGTTCAAGGCAATATGCTACTAATATTGGGATAGCTAACCCTTTATATTTACTTAGAATAAAATAAACAATCTTTTCTTATTCACAAATATTTTAGTTTTACCCATGCAAGCAATTTTTCTGCTTTGCATGGTAAATATACACAGACATACTTGACCTCAGCAAAAATAACAAAACCCAGCAATAAAAAAAAAAATACTCTGTATGTAGTAAATTTACAGAGATATTAAACCACAACGTCATTTTAAAAATACTGTGGTTTTCATTACTCAATAAAATTAGCTTCTTCTTACTCTTACCAATAAATATGGGGGTGCACATTCTCTAGCAGATTTTTAGCACAGCTTTGGCAAGTGCTATATGTTTTCCGCGGTTACATCCTGAAACATCCCTTGAGTCTTCACAGTATGATGCAGCCACAGGCATAAACTGTACTGATACACTTTATTTACTTCCCTTAGAGGTCTTGGAAAAAACAACAACGTCCCAACAGACACTTGAAGACAGTGTAATCATCCAAAAATACCGGTGTTTTACGTTGATTAAACCTTTCATGCCTGGACTCAATTTCAGAATCCAAAAGCACCACTACGAGCCTCACTGACAAGTGAACAGCTGGCTGGGATGTCCTCTTTGTATCAATCTTTACATCAGAACAATGGCTTGTTGTGGCTGCAACACTATCAACCGGTTTAATTTACGGAATTCATAGCCGAACAACTTGGCACCAGCTCCTTAAATAACTTCTAATGGTCTTTTACAGATCTGTTCCACCAAGATGATCTTCCTAAGACGATTGGGAAAGCAAAACAGTCGTGCTGCTGACGCACATTTCATCACTGGAGACTCCTCATAAGTGTGAGCTTTTAAAGATTAAGAAACAGCAAATCTCTTGCAGCTGTGTTAAATATTTTAATAATTTCACTGATCAATACTGGGATGACTTTTATGCTTGCTTTATATTTCTGACCTGCTTTGCCAGATTTGGGCTCTTGCCTTCACAGATTTGTAGAATTTGTTTATCTAAGTATTTATATAGTCGTCCTTACTGCAATATCTTAATATCTTGCCATAACGTAATATTTCCTATAACTAAGACAGACTGATATTAAGACTGTTTATACTGTGCATTATCCACAACAACTAGACCTAATATCTTCTCACAGTACTATGCAAAACCTCACAGAAATACTGAGCCACCTTCTACAGTAGAGCTGCCCTCTTTTCAAACCAGAGCTGCCCCAAAAGGTAGCTGGGGAGAGGCCAATAGTTTGTTGGATCTGACCATCCCACATTCCCCAGTGGCAACACAGCGACAGGAGGAGCTGCAGGCTAAGTCCCATGTGTAGCATTTTCTGAACTGCACACAGAAATGAAAGCGTGGTCACGAAATAGTGGTCAAAACCACAAACGTAAACAGCTTAAACATGTTTGAAGGTACATACGGAAACACATTCTAAATTTATAGCATATTTGTCTAATGTCGGTAATTTTAAAGCACAAGCTGGCACTTGGGTTTCTTTAAGGTGGCTGTGTAATTAAATGCTGCCCACCCAGCAAGGCCAGGGAAGTTTCACCACAGTGGCAATTCTTGAGATCCCTGGCTGCCACCTGAAAAGGGAAGAGTTCAGCTGAGAGCATCCAGTGTACAAAGTCACTGCGCATCACAGCAGTAGAAAGGTAAAATCTCTTCTGCCTGCCTGAGTTGCCTCTACAGACATCACAAATCTGAGGTTTTATCTCTCACTCATTATTGCTGCGTTGAAAAAGACAATAAAATATTTACCTTACATTAACACAGAATCATTTCTGATAACTGATCTGAATGCAGAATAGGCATATTGAGGCTGAATAGTTTACAGAAATCTTGGATTAAGTGAAATGTCTCTGTCCTCTAACAGATGCTCAAGACTAACTCCTGCAGGAAATAACATCTGTGATTTTTGTCATTATACACAGATAAAGAAAGTGAAATACTGAGACTAAGTTCAGTACTGTCTGTGCTTTTCATTTCCTTTTCATTTTCAAAAAAGACCTTTCCATTTCAACCCATCTTTACTAGATATAGACTATATTTCTTAAATTCCAAACACAAACATGGCATCAGTTTCACTGGAATACATTTTAGTAACGTTACATGTGTCACAAACACAAGTGCTGAGACCACAGCTAAAGAAGGAAGGGATAATGGCTCGATTAACATGGAAACCATGTAGGAGGTGACATTCCAGTATGGAACTATTTCTTTGGCTATAGGAGAGAAAAAAACCCTACAAAATATTTATGAAATTTCTGCATCAGACTTCAGAGCTTGATTAATGCCTCCAATCTTAATACAATTTCCCACACCTTGTAGATTTTAGAAATTGTATGTTGGTTTGCATTTGTATAGCTGCCAGGGAGAAAGACCATCAGTTACTGTGGTGTGAGAATGGTCAATGGAATAATAAGTGTCTCTGTCAGGCAACGTCCTGCCAATAAACCACAAGAGGTAAGGAAAGTACTACAGTATTGAAAGAACTTATTTCCACTCCTTCAAGCTATTTAAACTCACTAAAAGATGGTTTGAAACCACTGTCACAGGATTAACAACTGACCACTAAAACAAGGAGGTGTGTTTTGATTTTGTACTTTTGTTTTGGTGTTACACTAGCTCTAACACTTATTTTGCTTTTAATATATTACATCATAATGGATTATTATGTAGTAAAATAAAATTTGGGCAAAAAGGACCAGCACTTGTAGACAATAAAAGGCGCAGTTTTATGAATTAATACTTTTCTACTGTGGTATTTTTGCTATCCATACTGATTTTATTAGATCTGGAGAACTGTTAAAAGCAGCAAATTATAAATAGCATCAGATCACTGTGCAAAGCAGTTGTTAGCAGGCACTGAAAAACTCTGAAGAGACCTTGGTTTTCTTCCAACCTTCCTACCTACATAAAAAGAGACCAGAGAATGTTTCACACCACTGGTTCCTTGATGCCTGTTTCTGTTCTGACTCCACGCTTTGACTCTTCCTCACTGTCTGAGCAGCTACACACTGACACCATAACCCTTGACTCAGAAGGATGATACGTAACCGGAGTGCAATACATCACTGCTCTTTTAACCCACAGAAAGAAACGTTTTTAAGGAAATATTACTTTTACATACACACATACACACAGAAGTCTAGTGGGAGGTGTCCCTGCCTATGCCAGTGGGGTTGGAACTGGACAATCTTTGAGGATGAAGCCAAAACGTTCAGCGGAAAGTATTTCCTCTTTTGTTGAGGTAACAGTGACAATGTCAATTTTTCATCAATGACATGAGACAATTTCACAACCCAAAATTACATGTTAGTCAAATTAAGCTGATTGTAAATTGACCATTTTAAGAAATCTTTATTGGCACACCAAACACGCCATCCAAAAATCAGCCGTGTTCAAATCAATTGATCATTAAATCATAGACACGAAACTACAACATTTCAGTGCTGAGCAAACAAGTTGTAAAGAATTCTGTTTCTTTCAAAAAAAAAAGAATTTCATCATTGTAAGCACCTATCCTTTACCACCTCTCTCATGCTTGCTCGTAATTCAGTGCTGGCATCTACAGCTGCCAAAAGGCATTTTTTCAGTCTGGAAGGGAGAACTTGATTTAAAATTGAGGCTGCATCAGCTTTTAAGTAATGTTGAGAACTGGCACAGATGCATTCAGTATGATACTAGACAGAGAAGTGCTGTTATTATGGTAATAGACAACGAACAAACATTTTTATAACTAAATTTCTATCTAGCCATTTTACACTCGTATGGATTTCAACAGGTTAATGAATCAACAACCTGGAAATGACATATGATAATATATATACTTGTCAGCATATATATTGAATCGGAGTCATCTTTAAGCAGCTCCATTTTACGGCAATCACAATAGTAACCTATTACTTCAGCGACTTCTCCCAGTGTTACCCTATGACAATGTACATTTTTCATACCTGATGATTCATTACAGAAATGTCACAGAATATGTGGAAAGACTATGTTTACAAAAAGCCACACTGACTGGGTCATGAATCATCACTGCTTTCATGGAACTACGGTAGAAGAAAATGCGGTGGTAGATATAAAGATGGATTTAAACAGTTTGTTTGATTATTTTCCGCAGTAACTGCTTTCTCATAAGCTTAGCTAGATATACGGTTAAGATGAAAACAATGCAATTTGATATACAGTAGCAAAAAAATAATAAAAGAGATTCTCTGTCTCCTGGGAAAGCATTCCAATTTTTGCAATCTGAAAAGGTAGGAAGTGAAACTCTCTTACCCAATGTCACAATTTTATTTTGAGGTTTGTGTACTTCTAAAAAAGGGTGTTTCTAATAACGGAAATGCATCAAATTCACTTTTATGATGCACTGTATTTCCATGTCCATTACATCAGAGTCAACAGAAATCCTTATTAGAATCCTATCTGAATTGCAGGACTGCTAGAGATTCAAATTTCCAAACTGTAAAGCAGAGGCAAAGTAACAAAGGAATTTATTTCATCACTTCTCCTGCCTTCCTTCCCCTAATTTTCAATGCCTGATATATTGTCTACAGGAAGGCTGAACTAAATGCACAAGCACATTTCTATCAAGGATATCCTCTTGCTAAAGGGCAGTTATAAGCCGTAAAGCTATTATTTCTCCTATGAAAATGAAAGTAGCGTGCTTTCTCCAAATGAAAAAAATTTTTGAGCCCAGATTCTTAGAATTCACTGCTAATGCAATGAATGAAAGCAGTCTGTACCCAGAGAATCCAGAATTTCTAATACAAATCTTCTCAATCCTTTGGCAGTGTTTTGCAGGTCTGTACTGCTACGCAAGGAACAGGTTTGTCAAGAGGACACAATGGATAATGGGTAGCTTTATTATCAAGACAAACAGCTGAGTGCCCACGTACAGGTTAAAGACAGCTGCATCCTTTAATTCCTCCATATTACATTTGTAAGCAACTTGAGAAGCAGGATTTTTGCTTTATTTACCCTAATTAAAAGAATACATCAAATGTATCGGATGCTTCTGCTAAAATATCCTACATACTTTTCCTATATACAGCATCAACATTAAGGGCATGCTTACTTCTTCAAGTGTACTTGCAAACTTCTTCATTTTTAAAGCAGAAGATCTAATGTAGTGTCTGTCAGACAGAATTAAGACTGTTTAGAGGCACTGCGGACACTGCAGAGAAAAACTGAGTATGTAACAAGCAGAAGAGGGCAGCATCTTACCACTTTTTAAAGCCTATAGGCTCCGCTTCCTAAAGTTGAGATATTACAACAGGCATATTTTGTTGAATGCTAATTTTTTTCAAAGATGACCTACATTTGTTAAAAATTTCCCTTTTGTTAGTGCACAATACATCACCTTGCTAGTTAGGCATTTAAAAAGTTCCTCTGTAAGCTAATTGCTAATAACAGCTGATAAGCAACTTACCTTTTTGCATCCAACCACAGCTTCCATTTTACTTTGGTAAAAATGAAATTTCTACAAGGAAGCACCAGCAGTAACGCTTGAGGTCAAAAACAGAGCCCAGACAAACAAAGGACCAGGGGATGCTCCAAAGTTATAGCACACACCTCCTTGCAATATTTAAGCAATTGTTTAAAATCATAAATTAAGAACATGTTGAGACCATACGTGACAAATACAATATTCAAATATTTCTGGGCAATGCAATCTATATGAAACCTCTATGCTCCTGGTAAACATACAGCTGCGTGTTCAGAAACACAGTACGGGGAATGCATATCTGTGAATGTTTATATTTGTTAGATATTGCAATTGAAGTGGTAGAAAAGTCATAGTAAGCAACTGAGGTGATGACCCCAGTTTGAAACTTTTCTAGAATTTACTTAACCAAGCCATCCAGTATGAGCCACTTTTCCTTCTTCCAACATTCATCTTCAATACGGATCTCCTCTAATCAAATGACCAGTAAGGACACAAATCTTTGAGTTAGAAAAACCTGATTTGTTTGAATAACAAATTGAAACAAATACAACTGGAATATGAGGTAATATTCATTGAATGTAAGTTATAAACCATTTATTTCCCTACATAAAAAAAAAGATTAAATTCTTGGTGGAACAAACCTGCTTAATTTCTTCTTAGATTTAAGCCATGCAATCACTCATTGACTGATAATTAATTAGTTACTTCAAGCAGCAAAAGTTTAAAAGTAATGAAGACATGACATACATTTTACTATTTTTTCTGACTTCTGAGGGATTCTTACTGAGAAGCAACCATAAGCTATTTCAACTGTAGTAAAATACAGTATTAAAAACTACTTTGTAATTGGAAAACATTGATCTCTACAGACAGGTGGGCTTGGAAGATATGAATTTATCTTAAAATTCCATACTTGAGATCAAGCAAAGTAGAAACAGGTTGTTTCCATAATGGACTACCTTATTATCTATTATTCATTTGTTCTAAGCCAAAACACTTAGATCTATCATTTGCTTAATTTGTGGTATCCTTGCACATTTTAAATTCCTAGCAATACAACTTTCTACTGTTTCACCTAGAAAGCAAGCTGTGCTGCATTCTGTGTAAAACAGATCTATGTAACATGAGCAAGACATTTCATCTTATGATTATATTTAAATATGTCTTAGAGCCTTAAGAAATATCAAATAGTCTGGGTTGTTGTCAACATACTGGAAGAGTTTGATAATTCCCTTCCATTCATTTCCAGTCACTAAGCCATTTTAAACACTCAACAGCCAGAAAATTTGTTATCACAGTAGCTGATAGGCTCACTTGTCCTATTGTGAGGACTGGGCAGTGACCTTTCCAGTGCCGTTTGAGGGGCATTCCCCGATGAAGGACACTATAAAGGGTTCAGTTGGGATGAACTAGGAAAATACTATTTCCGTTGGACCCATCTTCCCTAAAATGGGAAATGAAGGATCAGAGAGGACTGTACCTAGAGCTTCCCAGCACCTGCACATCTCATAATTATCACATGATTCTGTACTAAAAATTTGCTGGTATTTATTTTCCACTTGGCATTCAGAAGTCAGTATATGCAAAAAGCCAATTTATTACTCCTAACAATCATTTTTTTTTGCCTTTTTTTTGTTCATGTTTTAATTTTTTTGTATTTCAGATTAGTTTGAAGTTGATTGCATAATGTTCATAAATTTGTCATGGCTTAATGACTGCAGTTATAATAGGAGCATTCTAATTTTTAATACCCCTCTTGCTAGAGGCATCATATGTACTTTTCCCCCTGTATTTTATTGATTTATGTTGTATCTGACACGTCTGGTAGATATTATGTTTAGAATTCAAAAAAAATAAAATATTAAGCAGGGACTGAGGATAAATAGTGGCTTAATTAAAAATAAAGGAAAGAAAATAGTATCTTAAGATGATTATAAATTCCAGCAGGTTTATAAATTATGATACAAGTGGTAATTACACGTGCTATAAGCTCTTGGTTAGAGTTAAAACTATATTAAACATGGCCCTCTTGCTCCACAATGCAGTAAGACTCACAGTCACCTCAGGGAACTCTAAAAGCCCATAATTTAAACGTTTAATTTCAGTTTTGTTTTTAAATCATTTGTTTTGTCCAAAAAAATGAGATGAGTCTGGAACACGAATTACCACAAAACCTGGAGCATAAGTAACACATTTAACCAGATAAAACTCATTTTATATTCTTGACCATACACGTTGTCCTAATTTCCTCTCTGCAAAGCCCCAACATTCATCAGGGCCATTTTCAAGGACTTTGCCCAAACATCACAGAAATGCCAGATTTGCTTTGCAGGGCATGCAGGAATGATGTCAAGAAGACTATGAGGTGTCTCTGTCTGGATGAGTTTTATTTCAGATAAGTTAACAAGGGACTCTGAAATCAGTATAACAAAAATGGTCTTTCCCCCCCACTTTGCATGGTAGGAAACTGTAGTCAGATGGCTTTTTTTACTGTAGTATCAGGTTTTTAATCTTTAATGAAATTACTCTTACAAATATCCTGTAAAACTGTGAATTGTTATCTATTCCATTTGAGTAACTGAGGTACTAAAAACTAAATGACTTCGAGAAAAACTGGTGAAAAAAGGCTTAGGCTGAAAATTCTTAAGCCCTAGTCTAGTGGCTTATTCACTGTGCTTTCTCTGGGAAATGTGATTAAAAAAAAAAAATCAATAAAGATTTAGGTTTGTCAGATAAAACACAAAAGCTTGAAAGTCTGCTGACAAGAATTCAGGGCATGAGGCCAAGTTTTTGCTGACTACTTTGAGCGGATCAGTTAATAGCATGAAAACAACATAATAAGGAGAAAATGAGATGTCT